>NC_080080.1:26651595-26951595 GCF_949987535.1 Balaenoptera acutorostrata | reverse complement strand
GCTTAACTCTGATTGGTGGGAGGAACTATTGAATAGGAGGTGGCAGATCAGGGGCATCAGAGTTCTAGTAATTTTTTTAATTGGTGGGTAGTTATAGATTTGTTTATTTTGTGATAATTTATTGAAATGAACACATGATTTGGGCACTTACATCTATGTGTTACACTGCATTTAAAAAATTAACAAAAAAGGTTTAAAAAAAAAAGCTTTAAGGCCACTTTTTGTTTAAGATGTAAATTTTTTTGTTCTCGGTTAGAAACAATTAAATTTGAAGGTGGCACAAATCAGTGATGAACTAGTGACCAGGAGATCAAGATTCATATTCTTGTAGTTCCATTAAGCATTGGTGTGACTTTGGGAAAGTGATTTAACGTTTATGGGCTTAATTCACCCTGTTTACATAATTGAAAATCTGAAGACTTTGAGTTCAGTACTTTACAACTGTTCAGTTTACAAGTGGGCCATTTCATTTTGGACTCTGGCAAAGATTACAACAGCCATGTTACTCTTTTTCCTTAGAAACACAAACCCTCTTTCCTTATTTTAAAAGCTGGGCACAGAAACTTCCCTGACGGTCCAGTAGTTAAGAGTCCGCCTTCCAATGCAGGGGACGCAGGTTCTATCCCTGGTTAGGGAACTAAGATCCCATATGCTGTGGGACAACTAAGCCCGCGTGCCACAACTACTGAGCTTGTGCGCTCTAGAGCCTGTGCCCCACAGCTAGAGAGAAACCCATGGAGAAACCCTGTGCCACAACGAAGAGCTCTCATGCTGCAACGAAGACCTGACGCAGGCAAATAAATAAATAAATATTAAAAAAAAAATCTGGGCACAATATTCCTTAGGAGGGTAAAAAGGAATATGTTTTCAAATTTCAACTGCAACACATTTTTTTTTTTTTTTTTTGCCACATTGTCAAGTTCTGGATAGTGAATTATAAGTACAGGTGCTGGGTGAGATTGCCAGTGGAACTTTGATGGAACTGATTCATAAGGGAAGGGCTTGCCCTTCTCCCTTTCATTCTTATGCTGGCCTATGTTGTCATGATTGCAGTTGCAGAAGTCAAAGGGAAATATCAGTTGACTTAGGGATAGAAACCCCATGTGAATATGGTGAAGATGTTTATACAGAGCTCCATGGAGATGCTCAACTCCGGATTGCTTACTCCAGACTTCTTTTGTATGAAAGAACTATTTAAAAAGCTTTGATTAATTCAAGGTTGTTAAGCTTTTTTCCTAACATACAAATGAACTTAATCTTCAACAATGTGGGCTGACACATATAATTATAATAAGCTATTCTTTGGAAAAATAACATTAATTTTTACCTCAATTATTATGGATAAAAATAATGGTGAGTGGTAAGACATTGAGCATAAAACTGCATAATCACCGCCCTTTAATTTGTAACCTCAAAAACTAATTTCTGCATGCCTTTACTCCTAGCCTTGGAATCTATCTGAATTATTGCTAAAATGTGCTTCCCCATCCCTCATCTCTGAATATAGAATTAGTTTAGTGTGCAGTGTCTTTCAGTTGTTGTAGTACATCACTGGACTTGTTTTTCAGAAGACATGTGAAGTATCTATATAGCTATTGTACTTTTTATTTTTCACACTCAGTATATTTATAGTGCCCTAAATTTTTCTTTATTTCAGCTACTGCATTTGTCTAGTACATTAAATTAATATTTGATGTTTATCTCATTGCTAGTAGTATTTCTAATACGAACTTCTCACTTCGATTTCAGTTAATTAACTCTGAGATGTTTATTTATAACTAAAGTAATGGCACTTATTTTTTTTATTATGTAATATCTCAGATTTTTTCTTTTTCACAATTTCATTAGTCCATAAAGGCAGTAAATTCCACAGAAGGAATACTACAACTAGAAATCAGGATTCTCCTGCTTAAAGCCAGGATAGTTCCTACGAATATAATTTAACATGGCTCTAATGGTACAATCTGTGGAATGTAAAGAGAGGTACCATAGCATAGTGTCTTAACATGTGAGTTCCTGGGTCAGACTGCTTGAGGTGGATTTTTTCTCCATCACTCAAAAACTGTGTCACCTTCATAAGTGCTTTAGTACTTCCAGCATCAGTTTCCTTATCTGAATAATGGAAATAATATTTAATTGTGTGGATATCATGGTACTCACCAAATATTCCATTTACTCCTTCATTTCCCAGCCCCCTGGAAGTAAGCTCAAGGTAAAGTGACTTGTTTTGGCAAAGAAAAATATAGTCTGTTTGATTTCTGTAGTTTTTTTTTACTGAAATGGTGGAATGCTTAGGTATGATTCTTCGATTTCTTTTCCTTTGCTGTGATAACCAGCAATGGTCCAAGGAGAAAGAACTGAAAACAACTCCATACCCTTTTAGGCTTCCATCCTTCGTCCCCAGGCAGTATTATTTTTGTGGCTAAGCATTGTCTCTCCTGATAAAGTTGACTCCTCAGTGGCTGTCATCTGCAGTTTAGGCTTCTAATTAAATAGTTCATTCATTTGTGGGAAGCTCTCATGTCCATTCAGTTCACAAAATATTATACAAATATGAAGTTTGAACATTACAACTGCCCTTTCCTATTACCAGGCCTTTACTCATGAGCAATTGTGATCCTCTCTGGCACCTATCTCCTATGGTAATTACATACTTCGAAAGAGACACTTTCATAGCTTTATTTACCTCTAAAGAATGCTTATTACAAGTGCAAGGTTACATTTAACTCAGCCGTTCTCTTCTTTACTGGAGTAAGCGTTATGAACTTTTGGAACTTAAATATTCATCTGGTCAGCAATGGTTGAAGTATAAGGTAACATTTTCTTTCCTTGAGAATTTTAAAATACTATTTCTGATATATTCTTCTGGCATAAATTGGTGCTATCAAAGACTTACAACACTTTTTCCTTACACATCATGTGCTCTTTTTCTGTCTAGATGCTCAAAGGACTTCTGTGTCTCAAAGTCTAGTAGTTTTATTAGAATATGTATTGCTAATTCTGGGTCATTACGTAGTTTTCATTTTTTTTAAATCAACAAAGTTTTCCTAAATAATGAATTTTAGTATATGTTCTGCTTCCTTGCTTGTTTTCTTTTTCAAGAATTCCTGTTAACTTAGAGTTTCATTGTCTATATTTAATATACATTACTTTCTCATTACTTTTTCATTGTCTATATTTAATATACATTACTTTCCCTTGAATAATTTATATCACTTTTTTGTGTTTGAATTTTAAATTGTCTTCTTTTTACCTTCTATGTTTCTTAAAATATTATCATCACTTTAATTCACTTTTGCATTCTTACTTGTTTAATCTTAAAGTCTAAATAATATTTTTATTTTACTTTATTTCTTTGATTCTATCACTTCATTTACATTATTTCTGATTTTCATGTATTGTTTTCATATCTTGCATAAATGTCTTGATGTATTTTTAACAAATATTTGGTGTGAATATACTTTCTTTAGTAGTGTTTCTAATTCTGTTGTGTCTCAAGATAATTTTAGGTAGTATTAGAACTTTATAATTTTCTATTGATGTGTATTTGTGTGTGTGTGTGTTGCGGGAGGAGATTAGTTTCTTTAATTTTTAGGCAGAGGTTTATGACTTTAGTAGCTTTTTCAAATTAACAAAATTCTCTTTTGTTTTTATGTAGTGTTAAAAAATAAATATTCATATATATATAGAGAGAGAAGAGAGATAGAGTTGACTTAGATGTTAGAACAAATTGACAAAGACTTTGATGCTGCTATTACAAGTTGAATAAGGACATAATGAACAATGTCATCCTATTGATTGCATATTGAAACTGTTGTAAACAAAAACTGTTAAAAATGTAAATTCAATAAGTAAAAATCGTAATACTTGAACAATTGTGTATTAATTATGCAATATGCCACATTAAGAAGCTAGAAAGCCATGCTAAAAATTATATAAACAGAAAGCAGAGGAAAGAAGTACTAAAAATGAAATTAGAAATAAACAAAGTAGGAAAAATAAATTTAACAAGCCTACTAAAGGAAATATTAATTATATTGATGAATCTCAAATATGATGAACAAGATTAAAAAATGAAAGAATGTATAAACTATTAATATTAGAGATAAAGGAGACAGCATTACACATCATTTAGACCTTAAATGCATAAGAAGTCAATGTGAAGAAGAATCTTTATGTTCATAAATTTAACAACCTAATAAAATGAACAAAAATCTGAAGTTTATCGAAATTGACACATGAGGGGTAAGAAACTCCAAAGGGCCAATTTTTTTTTTTTTATTGCGATTTAAAACTTCTCTGTCAAAAGTCTCAAGGCTCAGGTGGCTTAATTGGTAAATTTTATCAAACATTTAGTAATATAATCATGAGAAGCTTACACAAATTATTTCAGATAATAGAGAACAATAGAACACTTCCCAATTCATTTTATTTAATTTAAATAATTCATGAACATAAAAACTGAATTTCTTAAGATAATATCAGCAATTCAAATTATGGAACATATAAAAAGTTTAACAAACTTTGGCATGGTTTTATTACAATTATTGAAGATTAATATCCCAAATCAAGGAAAGTAATACTCCACATTATCAGGGAAAAAGAGAAAAATCATCTCAAAATATGAAGGAAAAGCAGTGACAAAATCCAAAACTAATTTATAATTTCAAAAAAAAACTCATGAAATAGGAAGAGAAGTAAACTTCATCAAGTTAGGGTACAAACCCTACAGATGGGTACAAACCATCTACAGCTAATATTCTTGATGTTGAAATTTTTAATGGAAATTTTGAATTAATAAACTGTTGAATTGGAGTTCTAATTTGGGAACTAAACAAAAATATGTCATCTTAACATTTCTATTCATTATTGCACTAGAGGGCATAAATAGTGGAATAACCTAAGAAAATGAAATAAAAAGCATAAAGATAGAGAAGAAAAAAGTAAAACTCTTTTACATTCAGATAATATGTCTGTGTTTAGAAAATCCTAAGGAAATTAATAAATCATTTACCAAAGTCTAAGAATAAAATACCAATTTTGTTTTTATAAACTGGCAAACTAACAAAAAAAAAAATGGAAAAGGATATTTTATTTCAAAAATGCTATCTGCAATAAGATTTTTAAAACATCAACTATTTTGGAATACTTTTGAGTAATGAAGTAGCAGATCACAACAGTGAAAACTACCACACTTTTCTGAGGGAAAAAAAAAAGGCTTTAAAAGTGTATAGACATAGAGTATTCTTGGATTAGATGACTCTATATTGTTATGATGCTAATTCTACCTAAAATATTGATAGTTACAACTCTATCCTGATCAAAATCCCAGCAGCTTGTAGAAATTAACAGTATTATTCTAACCTTTATATATAAATTCAAAGGTCTTAAAACAACCAAATCATGTAAAAATAGGAATAATAAATTGGAAGATTCTTAAATACTAAAACTATAAATTCTTAAAAGAAGAAATAAGATACTCCCTAAAAGTATTTCTTAGGGAGGTCAAAGAACAACCATAAAACAAAGAAATTGATGATTTGTGTTTCATCAAAATTTGAAGCTTTGCCCATCAAAAGACACCATTAACCAAACAAAAGAGCAAATCCAAATAGAGTAGACAGGCTGCTTGAGGATTTCTTTAGGTTAAGAATTTAAACAGTAGATTGTTAAGTTATTCTTTTAGCTGTAAAAATATAATTATGCCCAGCTTTGAGGGGGAAAAAAAGTGTCTTGATTGCTGTTCCACTGATAATGTTAATATAGTTATTCCTAAGCAAAATTAATACAAATGTGACTTTAAATGTTACCTATACATAATGTCCTTTGAGTTAGTTTGAGAATGGAAACTCTTGGAAGCTGAGATCTGTTTTTACAATAAATCATTGGGAATAAAGAGGTATAATTCCTTATAACATTACAATTCATTCCAGGTTAGCCTGATCCTTTTTTATCAATATATATCATTGGCAACTAGATATTATAAAACAATATGCAGGCTTTATTCTTTAGTCATTTTGCTTCTCTAATCACAGAACACTGAAGAATAATGACAGTTTGTATATTCAGAGACTGGCTTTAGGATACAATAAAAGCATTAGATGTACTTTCACTATTTTCGCATTATTTCCTAAACATGTTTTTACTATCATCTAAGGGTACCTTAACAATCTCTAAAATGAAGGAAGCATATACCATCTCAAAAACCGCTTATTATCCAAGAGCTTCTAGTAAAATCTGATGAAATCTTGTTTCCAAAGGCAGTTTTTATTATTACAGCAATTTAAATTCATAATACAAAATGGGTCAAAAATAAATGAGCTACTAAAGACTATTGGGTTAAGAATCACTGCTGTTAGCATTTGCAAACTGATATATACTTATATTAATCAAGATACAATGATTCAATGATAATATACATCTGATATTCTACTGTTATTACAAACTATATTATTCTGTGCAAGTATTCAAGGAAAAAGCAAATATTTAATTGAATCAATAATTATTTTTTCTTTAAAGCATTAATGCAAATAACATTTATCTACGTCACAAACTAAACAGGTGATTACAAGAAAAGAATGTCTTCACAATTCAAGTTTAAAAGGAAAGTCTGTTATTTAATGGCTGCCGTTTCTTATCTGCAGATCCTTTCTTGATGAGAAAAATTGTTCTCATAGATAAATAATTTTAAAATAATCCAATAAAATAAAAATTTTGGACATAAATTTTTACTGTTCAAAATCTTTCAGTTAATAGTTTAAATTCTCTAGGTAGCAAATCAGCAAGAAAGCAGAAATTATAAATTAGGAACCATGAATAAAACATTATGTAAGATTTCTCAAGCTTTGGAACCTACAATGTCTATTGTTTCTATTTTTCTCTACTTTTCTAAAACCCCTGTCTGTTATCTCGGATAAATACACCAACAATAAGGGAGAGGATGTAGTACATTAAGTTTTTTAATAAAATTTGTTTAAAAATGATAAACCATATTAAATATGAACCAATTTGATGTGGCTCAAGTTAGAGATAAGTTACAAACATGTTTATAAAGTAACATAAAATTTCAATTTCCAGCAATATGGCAAACATGACACCTAGAAATTTTAGATAAAATGAACTTAGTGTTGTGACAATAAACTCTTGAAGTTCAGGTCAATAAATATGTAGTCATATTTCTGTCACTCCAGCCATCAGAGAGAATATATTTGCTTCCCAGACAAATCCCTCCATCCTGTTGTCATAATTTGATTTAGTTTTCAGGCATGTAGCAGGCACCAGGGTTAAGCATGCCCAGTTGCTATAAACACATCCAACTGCAGGTTATCTCTATGGAAGTAACTGTCCCACCAAGTAAGCTTGAGGTAGAGGAGTTACCAACTCATCCACCACTCCCCTCCCTACTCCAGAACTGTCCCTCCATGATACACAGCATGGCCGCATACTTTCAACCCAAAGAAGAATATAGTAAGACACATTATAAGCAAATTGTTAAAAGTCTAGGACAAAGAAAGGATTTTGAAAGTAGCAAGAGAAAAGTGATTCATTATATATAAGGGAACTCCCATAGGACTGTTAGCATATTTCTCAGCAGAAACCTTACAGGCCAGGACAGAATGGGATGATATATTCAAAATAATGAAAGAAAACAACTAACAAGCAAGAAATCTATACCCATCAATATTATCCTTTAAAAATTAAGAGAGATAAAATCTTTGCCAAACAAACAAAAACTTTGGGAGCTTATTACCGCAAGACTTGCCTTACAAGAAATACTTAAGGTAGTTCTTCAAGTTGAAATGAAAACATGTTAAACAACACAAAAGCATATGGAAGCATTAACCTAACATGTAAAGGTAAATATATAAACATATACAGATTACTGTAATACTGTAAAGGTGATAGGCAAATTACTTTAAATCCTAATATAAAGCTTAATAGATAAAATTTTCTTAATAGATAAACAATATAAAAACAAATAGCAAGAAAGGGAGGTACAAAAGAATTGCAAGACAAACAGATAACAATTTAAAAAATGACAATAATAAGTCTTCACTTATCAATATTATCTTAACATAAATTGATTAAACTCACCAAACAAAATGCATAGAGTGGCTGAATGGATACAAAACCAAGTAAAAAACTGAACAGACTGAAAAATGAACCACTCTTCTTGTATCCCTAAGAGAGAAGAGGACACAAGTAAAACTACTGTCCCAGAAATTGGAGACACACCCAGCTAAAAACAGGAACTCTCAGTTTCCAGAGACTTCTGAAAGGAACCCACCTGAAAACCAATGTTAGGATAGAAAAACCTAAACTGTGACAAATTGTTGGATGCTCACTGTGGACAAGAGTGAAAGTTAAAATTTCTAGGGGAACCCACTCAAAGGGGAGTTTTAAACACTTCTGAGTTTTAATTCCAGAAGCTCAACTGGGTTTTCACAGTAAATATCAGAAAAAAAATTTCCTTGCACTTCCACTAGAGGGAGAGGGAAAAAGAACCATTTTTAAATACTCCAGAGCACTCTGTTCTTAACAAGCCTTGGCCTGCCCTCAGGAGAAACCAATTAACCAGAGCCTCATGTGCTGGGGTATTGCCAGAGTATAACGGATACAGGGGAGGAAATTTTCCAATACCAGTCAGTTCTAGCCTTACACGTGGAATAAGGTAAATACTCAACTCTACCCATTTCTGCCCAAGGAGAAAAAAACTGAAAAACAACTGTGAAGTTCACTTTCCAGAGGCATAGCCTCACTAAAAGACTGAGAGCTAATCATAGAATTTTAGAATGCTTGCCATCCCCGCATCTCTCCACTGCATTAATAAAGGACTATTTACAAAAGTTCTTTTTACCCAGTACATCTTGTCTGGCTATCAAGAAAAAATTAAAAGACATAATAAAAGGCAAAAAAAAAAAAACCACACCACAATTTGAAGAGGCAGCATCAGAAGCAGACACAGGAATATTGTAATTATCAGACCAGGAATTTAAAACAATTAGGATTAATATACTAACAACTATAATGGATAAAGTAGATAGCATGCAAGAACAGATGGGCAATGTAAGTAGAGAGTTGGAAATACTAAAAATGAACGAAAAATAAATGCTAGAGATGAAAAACATTGTACCAGAAATAAAGAATACCTTTGAGGGATTATTAGTAGACTGGACATGGCTAAGGAAAGAATCTCTGAGCTTGAGGTGTTCTCATTTGGAACCTCCAATTACTAAAAACCAAAGAGAATAAAGATGAAAAAAATAAACAGAACAGAATATCCAAGGACTTTGTAACAATTACAAAAGCTGTAACATACATGTAATGGGAATACCAGAAGGAGAAGAAACAGTGAAAGGAACAGAAAAAAAAAATATTTAAAACCATAATGACAGATAGTTACTAAAAACTGGTGTCAGGCACCAAGCCACAGATCCAGGAAGCTCAGAGAACGCCAAGCAGGATAAATGCCAAAACAAACAAACAAACTACAATTAGGCATATCATTTTCAATCTGCAGAAGATCAAACATAAATTTAGAAATCCTGAAAGAAACCAGGGGAGAAAAAAAAACACCTTACATATTTACATATAGGGGAGCAAAGACAAGAATTACATCCAACTTCTCAGAGTCTACACAGCAAGAAAAGAGTGAAGTGAAATATATAAAATACTGAGAGGGAAAAATATAAAACACCAACCTAAATTTCTATATTCAGCAAAATTATCCATCAAAAGTGGATAAAAAAAGGCTTTCTCAGACAAACAAAAATTGAGGGAATTTGTTGACAATAGACTTACATGTAAGAAATGTTAAAATAACTTTTTTTTAGAGAGAAGGAAAATAATATAGGTCAGAGATTCAGATCTACATACAGGAAGAATATCGAATAAGAAATAAGTGAAAGTAAAACAGAAACTATTTTTCTTATTCTTAATTCATCTAAGAAATAACAGTATATTCAAAATATAGCAACAATGTACTTGATTATGTATGCTTATGTATATATCTTATGTGTGTGTGTGTATATCCATATATATACACACAAACATATATGCATATGTATACATATATGCATATGTATGCTTATGTATAAATGAAATGAATGACAGCAATGATGCAAGGGACAAGAATGAGGAATTAAGACTATTTAATTATTATTTACTGCCTGTGAAGCTGTATAGTGTTATCTGTAAGTGGATATGGATTAATTATAAATATATATTGTAAACTATACAGCAACCACTAAAAAAAGTTTTAAAAGTGGTATAACTTATTTTCAAGGAAAGGAGAGAAAATGGAATTATATAAAATGTTCAATTAAAGCCACAAAAGGGGAAAAAAATGGAAAACAATAATAGGAACAAATAAGTGCAAAAATAGAAAGTACTAACTAATATGTTATTTTATTCAACTGTGTAATCATTTTGAGTGCCAAATGCACCAATTAAAAGACACAGATTGTCAGAGTGGATCAAAAAACAATACCCAACTATATGTTGTCTTCAAGAAACCCACTTTAAATATAAAGATACATAGATAGATAGATTAAAAGTAAATGGATGGAGAAATATATACCATGCTAACTGTAATCAAAAGAAAACAGGATTAGCTGTATTAATTTAAGACACAGCAAACTTCAAAGTAAGAAAAGTTATCAGAGATAAAGAAAGATATTACATAATGATAATGGTGTCAGTTCTCCAGGAATACATAACAATCCTTAATGTATATGTACCTAACAACACAGCATCAAACTACATGTGGCACAAACTGATAGAACTATGAGAGAAATACAGGACCCACTATCGTAGTTTGAGACATCAACACCACTCTATCAGAAATGGACAGATCCAGCAGGCAGTATATTAGTAAGGGCATGGTTGAATTCAACAACACCATCAAATCAATTGAATATAATTGACATCTATAGATTACTTCATTCAACAAAACTGATTACATGTTGTTCTTAAGCTCACATAGAACATTCAGCAAGATAGGCCACATTTGGGGCCATAAAATGCACCTTAACAAATTTAAAAGAATAGAAATCATACCATGTCTGTTCTCAGAGCACAAAGGAATTAAACTAGAAATCAATAACAGAAAGACAATTGGAAAATCACAAAGTACATGGAGATTAAACAACACACTTTAAAATTATACATAGGTAAAGAAGAAATCTCAAGAGTTAATAAAAATATTTTGAATTAAATGAAAATAAAAACAACTTACCAAAATTTGTGGCATACAGCAAAAACAGTGCTTAGAGGGAAATCTGTAGTATTTGAATACATATATTAGAAAAGAAAGATATAGACTCTGACCTTGCATGCTTTGTAAAGTTTACCTCAAATGGACCATACATCTAAATGTAAAAAGCAAAACTATAAATCCCTAGAAAATATTGTAGGAAAAATCCTAGATGACCCTGGAAATGGCAGTGACTTCTTAGAAACAACATCAAAGGCACAATCCATGAAAGAAAGAAATAATAAATTACATTAGTTAAGATTAAAAACTACTGTGAAAGAAAATTATGAGGTACCCCTACCCTCCTATTAGAATGGCCAAAACCTGGAACACTAACACCACCAAAGTCTGACAAGGATGTGGAGCTACAGGGTCTTTCATTCATTGCTAGTGGGAATCCATAACCCACAGAGCTGTGTGAAAATCATCAATCACCAAAGAGGAAACAGCCAGTAGTTACATGTGTTTCCTGAAGTGGGAACAGCAGCAGAGCCCACTGTGTGCAGTGAGGTGATTCTAAGAATCATACACCATGACTGAGTGTATGCAAGGATGGTTCAATATTTGTAAAAAAATTCTGTGCAGTATACCATATCAAGAAAATGCAGGAGTAAAAACCACATGATCATCTCAATAGATGCAGAAAAAGCATTTGAAAAAGTTCAATATCATTTATGACTAAAATGGTGATTATTTTATAATGTATAGAAATATTGAATCACTATGTTGTACAACAAGAACTAACATAGTGTTGGAGGTCAATTATACTTCAAAAACAAACAAATTCATAGAAAAAAAGGTCAGATTAGTGGTTACCAGATGCATGAGTTAGGGGAGGGGGAATTGGATGAAGGCAATCAAAAGTTACAAACTTCCAGTTATGAGATAAATAAATACTAGCAAGCTAATGTACAACATGATTAATATAATTAATATTAATTAATATTGCTCTTATTTTATATGTCAAAGTTTTTAGGAGAGTAAATCCTAAGAGTTCTCATCACAAGGTAAAAATATTTTTTTCTTTTTCTTTTTTTTTAATTAATTTACTTTTTATTGAAGTATATTGATTTACAATTTCCTGTATACAGCACAGTGATTCAGTTACATATACATATATATATATATATATATATACACTTATATGTATATATATATATATTCAGTTATATATATATGTATATATGTGTGTGTGTGTGTGTGTGTATATTTAGGTTAATACAGAATATTGAGTAGAGTTCCCTGTGCTCTACAGTAGGTCCTTGTTGGTTATCTGTTTTATATATAGTAGTGTGTGTATATTAACCCCAACCTCCTAATTTTTATATCTGTATGAGATGATGGATGTTCACTGGACTTATTATGGTAATCATTTCATTAAGTATGTAAGTCAAATCTTTATGCTGCCCACCTTAATCTTAGACAGTGCTGTATATCGGTAAAACTGGAAGGAAAAAATCATCCTATAAGTGAATTCCTACAGTTCAAACCTTTGTTGCTCAAGGGTCAACTATAGTTTAGTTGATCTCAATAGGCATTTGCTTCTTTCCTTCCCTTCCATGGCTATCTGAGCCCAATCCATGTCTATTACAACCCAGATTACTTAAGAGCTTCCAGTTTCCCAAATTCTAACTTCTTTCTGTTTCAATACGTTCCATATGATTTTCAGAATGTTCCCCAAACACTATTTTCATCACATTACTCTTTTACTTGAGAAGGAATAAAGTGTCACGTTATCCAGCATAGCAAATCCAAACTTTACCATAATTCTCAAGAATATTATGAATTTCTTTTAAAAAAGTTTCTGCAGGGATTTTGTTTGGGATTGGTTTGAATCAGTATATCAATTTGGAGAGAAATAACATCTTAACAGTATTGAGACTTCTAATCCATAAACATGATATAGCTAGCTAGCACTAGTGCTCACTCTCCCTGTGTCTCTCCATATATATGAATATATGCATGTATATGTACATATACATATATCTTCCTTTTTTTTGCCATTTTATAACTTTTATTGTGATTTAAAAGCTTTGCAGAAAACAATATCTGATATCTTCAGAGCTGGTATGTAAGTTGAAATGCTTTTATATTAAAACTGCCATGGGGACTTCCCTGTCAGTCCAGTGGTTAAGACTCTGTGCTTCCACTGCAGGGGGTGTGGGTTTGATCCCTGGTTGGGTAACTAAGATCCCACATGCCATGCAGCATGGGCAAAAAAAAGAAAAAAAAATTTAAAAAAAGAAAAGAAAGAAAACTGCCATGAACATTTAATAGTATTTTTTAAATAAAATACAGGGAGCAAGGTGTACCCTAGAATTAAACTCGTTTTAAATCGTGTTTGGTAAAATGCCTGCCTGTTTACTGTTTTTATTAATATGACATATCATGTGATAGTTAGGCCTAGCAGCTGTCTCAATTGTGATATTTATATAAGAGCAAACTTAAAAAGAGAAATCTCTGTAGATCCTGGGGGACGGAGAGCACTTCATTATTTTCTGCATGTCATGGATGAAAGAGCTGCTGCATGACCAGGCTGTTTTCACAATGTGTGTGCCACTTACAGAATATCACACAGGTTAATTGCATGTGCTTACAGGAGGCAGAAGACAGTGGGTGTGTAAACTGGTCATGCTGTGTAGAGGTGGTGGCAGAGCCAACCACAAAGTCCCCTAGAGTCTACCCAGGAAGATCAAGTCATGCACAGTCTTGTTGCCTGAATATGACCTATTAATAGATTATTAAAATGAAGGATTTTCTCATGGTTCCTCAAAAATTTTTGGTTCATCTGGAACCTTTCTTGAAGGTGCTGAAGAGCTACCAAGGAAGCTAGACCTGAGAAGCTATAATCTTAGAGAGCAGGGAAGCCCAGAGAAGAGAGTCTGACGTTTGCTGCCACTTCGTTCCACAGTGAATTTGCTGCTTTGAATGTAATGACTGAGAAGCTGAGATATAGATCACTGGTTATTATATAACGTGGTATAGCTCAGGAACAGCCAGGTGGAAGTGATGCATAGGGCAAGGTGTGAGGAAAGGGTGAGGAGTTTCCATGCCCTCTCCAAGCACACCACTGTCTCCAAATCTCCACCTGTTCATCAGCCTAGAAACTCCACATAATATCTTCTTGCATATCCTTTGTTAACTTTGTTCCTATGTTAGTGCTGCTAAACTAAATGGAATTATTTTACATTTCATGTTTCTGTTATTTGCTGCTAGTATGCAGAAATACAATTGATTATTGTGTGTAACTTATACCCTTGCTAAATTCATAACATAACTTATAACTTTGCTAAATTCAGTTATTACTTATAGCAAATATTTTGTAGAATTTTCTACATAGACATCCATGTCATCTTTGAACAAAACAAAACAAAACCTCTCGACAAAATAGGTATAGAAGAATATTACCCCAAAACAATAAAGGCCATATATTGAGAAGCCCACAACTAACATCATAATCAATGGAGAAATTCTGAAAGCTTCCCCTCTAAGATGGGATACAAGGCAAGAATGCCCACTCTCACCATTTCTTTTATACATAATACTGTAAGTCCTAGCCAGAGCAATTAGGTAAGAACAAGAAGTAAAAGGCATTCAAATTCAAAAGGAGAAAGTAAAATTCTCTGTTGGCAGACAACATGATCATATACATAGAAAACCCTGAAGATTCACACACACACACAAGAAAAAACTGTTGGAACTAGTAAATTTATTTAGTAAAATTGCAGTGTACAAATAACATACAAAAATCAATTACACATCACTAATCATCAGGGAAATGAAAATCAAAAGCACAGTAAAATGTCACTTCACACCTATTAGGTTGGCTATTATCAAAAAGGCAAAAGATAACAAGTGTCGGTGAAGATGTGGAGTAAAGGAACCCTTGTATACTGTTGATGGGAATGCAAATTGGTACAGCCATTATGGAAAACAGTATGGAGGTTCCTCAACAAATTAAAAATAGAACTACAATATGATCCAGCAATCCCATTTCTGGGTATATACTCAAAGAAAGTAAAATTACTCTCTCAAAGAACTGTCTGACTCCTGTGTTCATTGCAGCATTATTTGCAACAGCTACAGTATGGAAACAACCTAACAAGTCATATTGAACTGCAAAGAACACCAAATAATCAAAGCAATCTTGAAAAAGAACAAATCTGGCAGCATCACACTTCCTGATTTCAAAATATATTATAAAGCCACAGTAATCAAAACAGTATGAAAATAGCATAAAAACAGACTTCTATGTCAATAGAACAGAATAGAGAGCCCAAAAGAAATCTGCACATCTTTGATCAATTGATTTTTGACAGAGTGCCAAGGACACAAAATTGGGAAAGAATAGTCTCTTCAATAAATGGTATTGGGAACGCTGGATATCCACGTCCAGAAGAATGAAAGTGAATAGAGTTCTTATCTCATGCTATATATACAAAGCAACTCAAGTTGGATTTAAGATGTAAACATAAGACCTGAAACTGTAAAAATACTAGAAGGAAACAGGAGAAAAGCTTCTTGATCTTGGTCTCGGAAGTGATTTTTTTTTTTATATGACAACAAAAGCACAGGCAACAAAAGCAAAATTAGACAAATGGGTTGCATCAAACTAAAAAACTTCGCATAGAAACGAAAACAACAGAGTGAAAAAGCAACCTATGCTTGGGAGAATGGGAGAGCCCAAAAGAAATCAGGAGAAAGTATCTCCAGAATGGGAGAAAATATCTGCAAACCACTTATCTGTTAAGAGGTTAATATCCAAAATATATAAGGGACTCATACAACTCAATAGCAAAAAAACCACAAATTACCCAATTAAAAAATGAACAAGAAAAGACATTTCACAAAAGAAAACAAATTGCCAACAGGTTTATGAAAACTCAGCAGATACTTTTATAAAGAAATCAGGAGATTCAACTGTCATAAAAATCAAGTTAAAGGGTACCTTTGGGGGACCTCTAGGATTATTAGAAGAGTGTTTCTGGCACCTCCAAGACTGCTGGCAATGTTCTATTTCTTGACTTCAGTGGCTCTTACATAACGTTTCACTTGTGCAAAAAATTTATTAAAGTGTCCCATTGGCATTTCATTCTCTTTATGTGTAATAATTTACAGTTGAGAACTGATTGGTTTACCTGCAGATCACTCCTTTAAAAAAGGAATGGAAAAGCAAAACCAAACAAAACAAAATGAAACAACACCTGATGGCTTGCTTTTAGTAGAAAGTGCCCATTCGTCTAGGATTACTTATAGTAAATAACTCTGGAATATGTGAATTTTTGAGGTGTGGCTTCCTGGAAAATGTCATGTAAGGCATTTAGCTATCTGAGTATAAAATTGAGATGTTTCAGATCCTGGCTCCTGTGTCAGTATAGTTACTGCCCACCTAATTTAGAAATGTAGCTTTTAATCTGGGCCAGTCCATATCAGATGAGAAAAGGAAAGACGGAGGGGCATCATGCCATAAGTCCTGACCCTCTTCATATTTTACCTTGTGCTTATTTGAAAAGCTTGATACTACAATCTTTGACTCATGAGGGTTTTATTGGAAAATCTAATACCTGTGCTATTTTAGCAATATAATATAAAAGCAAGCATTATCCTGAATCATCTAGACGAAATCAGTGCTGGCAATGTACCTGTGCTGGCTTGTCACACAGCTCTTAGGTTAATGTAATTTTAGGGCAGTCTATTTTTTGTTCTCACTTTCTGAGGAGATTCAGTAGGTCAAAGGCAGATAGATACTTACAAATATACTACTAATGGAATTCCTAGTCTCTACATTCAGTAAAACATATCCTCAGTGGAAAAGTTATAAACAGTGATAATTCAGATAAATATGTCAATTAAAATACACAATTTATTTGAACAACAAAAAGAGACCTAAGATAATGGTGGAAGTCTATTTAAGACCCCTGCCTGGGAGATAATAAGAACATTGTGATATCAGGCAGTTGCTGGATTTGTCACAATTTGAGTTACAGTACTCAGAGGGTATAATATTATACTTCAGATCCAAATACGTGAAAATGTGTGGCTATTCACTAAATAAAGACATAATCTTCAAAAGTATAAACCGTAAAATGAAATGATAAGGGAATTAAGTGCATTTCCTTTCTAATAGAACCATTAAAAATAATTTGATTTTCTTTATGCTTGAAACAAAACTTAAACATATAACAACAATTAAGATATAGGCATAAAATTAATCTGATAGAGGAAGAACAATATTTTGATCAAAATATTTCATACTTTGTTATAAAACATCAAAACACTTAAAACTTTACTGAAAAACAATGTAATAGATATTTTAATTTCAAACAAGTATAGTCTTATATTTCCCATGTTCACCTTCATAAAAATATTCATTACTTCCCTAGGCTTTGGGGCATTGCTTCTCCCCTTCGTAATTTAGCTTCAGAGTTATTTTATACACACACAATCTTCTACTTGGTCAAAGGGAGTTTTCATTTTAACTTCACCATTCTTGGTATACTGTCATGTATCAATCATCAAGTTGCTTTTGTAAACTGTATAAAGATATATGTGGATATTTAGTTTTAATACCACATGTATCATTATGATTACCATCATGATTTTAATATTTGATTTATTTAGGCAACTGTAGTGATACTGTGGTATGTTGCTTAGATACCATCTCCTCTACTTCTTTCAGCAATAAAATACTCTTCCCCCAACCCCTGTGTTGAGCATGTTGATGGTTGAGAGTCATCAGCTGAGTTAGTATCAAGTATGGCCTTAGCTGTCACCAGGTCTCAGTTCAACTTCTCTTTCTGCCTAACTCTCGTTGCCAGACTGTCCAAATGACAAGACTTTTCCTCTGCTCCTCAAAGTTGTCTACGAAACTGGTTGTGTTTGTACAGTTTCTGAGTCTAGTGGAGACTGGTGTTCTTAAACCCAGCATGGTGGTCACATTTGCTCTAGTCAATGATACTACTGACTAGAAATTTCCATTGAAATTGCACCACGAAGCTTTGAATGAAGCTCTTCCTGGTGACAATATGGGCTTCAACGTGTCGGTCCAAGATATCTGTTATGGCAACATGGCTGATAACAGCAAAAATGACCCATTAATGGAAGCAGCTGGCTTCACTGCTTAGATGATTATCCTGAATCGTCTAGGCCAAATCAGTGCTGGCAATGTGCCTGTGCTGGCTTGTCACACAGCTCTCATTGCTCGCAAGTTTGCTGAGCTGAAGGAGGATTTTTCATTACTCTGCTAAGAAGCTGGATGATGGCTCTAAAGCCATCATCTGGAAGTCCATGATGATGTGTTGAGTGTTTCTCTGACTAGCCTCCTCTGGGTTGTTTTGCTGTTCTTGATATGAGATAGACTGTTGCTGTGGGTGTCTTCCAAGCACTGGACAGGAAGACTGCTAGAGCTAGCAAGGTCACCAAATCTGCTCAGAAAGCTCAGAAGGTTAAGTGAATATTATCCGTAACACCTGCCGCCGCAGTCTTAATCAGTGGTGAAAAAAATGGTCTTAGAACTGTTTGTTTTAATTGCCCATTTAAGTTTAATAGTAAAAGAGATTAATGATAACAATCTGTAGTAAAACCTTTGGGAGGAGGATATTTTATAGACCATTGTGGGGGGCAGTTGTAAGTCATTAGTTTTTAAAATCAGTACTTTTTAAATAAAAAGAAGGACCAAAAATCTATCAAAATTTTGAAACTCATTAAAACAAAGTTAATGAGAGAAAAGAATCCCCTGCCCCAAACAGATTGACCCCACTTCTACCCCAGTTTGCAGACTTAGTGGCTCCTGCCTCCCCCATTCCCTTGCTCACGGGAAAGATCCCCACGACTGGCTCTACTTTCAAGCTGATCACAGCTATTTTACCTAACCAGACTTCAGTGGGACACAAAATATTTAGAGAAACCAGATGTCTTTCAAGGGATTTGTTGCTAAGTGTAATGGTAACGATTACTTGCATTACTACTACTTTCCAATCAAGAAAGAACTCAAAACTCTGTCCTATGAAGAGTTCACAACATGAAGGCATTGCTTTAAAATCTCTTTTTACATCATTTTGTCAGTCTTTCTGAATTATCTTTGATGCTAGCTGAGACTCAAATTTACATAAGAGCCAGAAATCGTCTAGCTATTTCCCAGCCTCTTCACCTTCTAATATCTACATTGTTTCTTTTAAAAAGGATTTAAAACTGAGGCTGAGGTAGGAGGTGGTGGTAGTGATGGAGATTTAAGAAAATGTGTTTTCTTTTTCCTGCAGAGGAAATATAGTACCCTCAACATCTTTTTCCTATCCGTTTGCTTCCTGCCTCTCTGTTTTATGTCATAATTATAATCCCATTGCCTCATCATGCTGCAGGGATTGTAGAAAGAGAAGAAGGAATGAACATCCCTGGGTTCTCAGTTTCACAAAGTGTTCTGGCTGAGGGCTAATTACAGAACCAGATGGGAGAGGCCCTGCAACCATTATAAATCCTGCAATTATAAGGTCTGAACCAATCCAAGAGCTGGAAGAGGGACTCAGAGCAGGCCCATTGGGACCTTGGACTACACTTACCAGAAGGCTTCGCATCAGGAACAGGTCCTTTACTGGGGGGGAGGGGGAGTTCTTTAGAGAGGGCTGCCATAGAAGGTGGAGCAGGAGAGCAGGTGAGAGGAGCCTTGGCTAATTCTATTACGTGGCCTGAAAAACACAAATGTAGATCCTGAGAGTAACACCCCCCCACCCCCACTCCCACCCCCTGACAAAAAGGTCTGTGTGTAAATCCCTGTCTCAGAGTCAGCTTCCCAGAGAACCTGGCCAATAGACAATTGAAGCCGGGAATCATCCAAAGTAAGCAACTGGAAAATGGGAGTTTAGATTTGGATTGCTTGCTGGCTGGTTGGCAGTGAAGACCTCATCAATAGTGGTAGTTGAATCACTAATAGCCCATGTGGCAGTGGTATAATTATTAAAATCCCATTGCTGTTGAACTAAGATGAAATATCAGTGAAAGGGAATATATGGAAAGTGAAATGGCTTAGGATTTTGAGAGTTGCATAAGAATTAGTAAGAATAACTTTATGAAATCCAATGGCTACTGCTGCGTTCAACTGAAGCCTTAGAAAGGATAAGGATGATTAATCTCCAATTAAAATGGAAGTGTGAAAGCCAGATGGCCTTGGCAGCATATAGAGGAACTCTCATTTACTGCACCTGAAACATAGAAAATATACAGGATCTGGGCTGAGGCTTAATTATGAGAGAAGCAGAGCTCCAGAGAAGGTTGTATTCTCATTCCCAGCAAAATGTTACACTAAGGTAGGGGTCCTGACAGGAAGGATTGAGACTCTAGACTTCCTATGGAGTTTTTTGTATATGCACTCAGAAGTGTTCAAATCTCAGATTATCCTGGGAACTTCACACTTGCAAAATTGCCCCTCTGTGTATCTGTCAAAACATAGAACCCACCTCGTGGTTGAAGAAAATACAAATGTCTCCTCCTTGTAGGAATGTGTTTTCCTCATCGTTAACTCCATATCTCCTATCAGCCACAATTTTAATAACTAGCATTGTATTAGTTTCCTGTGGCTGCTGTAACAAATTACCACAATTTTGGTGCTTACAAAAACAAACATTTATTCTCTCAAATTCCAAAATCAGTATTACCTAGTCAAACTCAAAGAGGTGTTAGAAATGTGCTCTAGAGAGAGAGAGGCTCTAGAGAAGAATCCATTCCTTGCCTCTTCCAGCTTAAAACTTTACTGTTTTCTAGCTTTTGGTGGATCCCGGCATTCCTTGGTTTGTGGTCTTAACACTGATATCTCTGCCTCCATTTTCACTTTTCTTTCTCCTCTCCTGTGTAAAATCGTCCTCTGCCTCCCTTATATGAGGATGCATGTGATTATATACAGTGCTCACCGTGAAAATCCAAGATAATCTTTCCATCTCAAGATCCTTAGTGCAATCTCATCTCAAAGACCCCCTTTCCTCATAAGATAACATTTACAGGCCTCAAGGATTATGACTTGATATATTTGGCCATTATTTAGCCTACTAGAAGCACTACTTTGCATACTATCTGATATGGAAAGAACTAGGCAGAGTAAAAAAGGAACAGACTATACTATACTTGTATACTTTAGTCATCAAATACTAGCAGGAGATAAAATGATATGATTGGATCCTGATGATGCTGAATCAAGCAGTGATTTTCACCACTGATTAAGACTGTGGCAGCAGGTGTTACGGATAATATTCACTTAACCTTCTGAGCTTTCTGAGCAGACTTGGTGACCTTGCTAGCTCTAGCAGTCTTCCTGTCCAGTGCTTGGAAGACACCCACAGCAACAGTCTATCTCATATCAAGAACAGCAAAACAACCCAGAGGAGGCTAGTCAGAGAAACACTCAACACATCATCATGGACTTCCAGATGATGGCTTTAGAGCCATCATCCAGCTTCTTAGCAGAGTAATGAAAAATCCTCCTTCAGCTCAGCAAACTTGCGAGCAATGAGAGCTGTGTGACAAGCCAGCACAGGCACATTGCCAGCACTGATTTGGCCTAGACGATTCAGGATAATCATCTAAGCAGTGAAGCCAGCTGCTTCCATTAATGGGTCATTTTTGCTGTTATCAGCCATGTTGCCATAACAGATATCTTGGACCGACACGTTGAAGCCCATATTGTCACCAGGAAGAGCTTCATTCAAAGCTTCGTGGTGCAATTTCAATGGAAATTTCTAGTCAGTAGTATCATTGACTAGAGCAAATGTGACCACCATGCTGGGTTTAAGAACACCAGTCTCCACTAGACTCAGAAACTGTACAAACACAACCAGTTTCGTAGACAACTTTGAGGAGCAGAGGAAAAGTCTTGTCATTTGGACAGTCTGGCAACGAGAGTTAGGCAGAAAGAGAAGTTGAACTGAGACCTGGTGACAGCTAAGGCCATACTTGATACTAACTCAGCTGATGACTCTCAACCATCAACATGCTCAACACAGGGGTTGGGGGAAGAGTATTTTATTGCTGAAAGAAGTAGAGGAGATGGTATCTAAGCAACATACCACAGTATCACTACAGTTGCCTAAATAAATCAAATATTAAAATCATGATGGTAATCATAATGATACATGTGGTATTAAAACTAAATATCCACATATATCTTTATACAGTTTACAAAAGCAACTTGATGATTGATACATGACAGTATACCAAGAATGGTGAAGTTAAAATGAAAACTCCCTTTGACCAAGTAGAAGATTGTGTGTGTATAAAATAACTCTGAAGCTAAATTACGAAGGGGAGAAGCAATGCCCCAAAGCCTAGGGAAGTAATGAATATTTTTATGAAGGTGAACATGGGAAATATAAGACTATACTTGTTTGAAATTAAAATATCTATTACATTGTTTTTCAGTAAAGTTTTAAGTGTTTTGATGTTTTATAACAAAGTATGAAATATTTTGATCAAAATATTGTTCTTCCTCTATCAGATTAATTTTATGCCTATATCTTAATTGTTGTTATATGTTTAAGTTTTGTTTCAAGCATAAAGAAAATCAAATTATTTTTAATGGTTCTATTAGAAAGGAAATGCACTTAATTCCCTTATCATTTCATTTTACGGTTTATACTTTTGAAGATTATGTCTTTATTTAGTGAATAGCCACACATTTTCACGTATTTGGATCTGAAGTATAATATTATACCCTCTGAGTACTGTAACTCAAATTGTGACAAATCCAGCAACTGCCTGATATCACAATGTTCTTATTATCTCCCAGGCAGGGGTCTTAAATAGACTTCCACCATTATCTTAGGTCTCTTTTTGTTGTTCAAATAAATTGTGTATTTTAATTGACATATTTATCTGAATTATCACTGTTTATAACTTTTCCACTGAGGATATGTTTTACTGAATGTAGAGACTAGGAATTCCATTAGTAGTATATTTGTAAGTATCTATCTGCCTTTGACCTACTGAATCTCCTCAGAAAGTGAGAACAAAAAATAGACTGCCCTAAAATTACATTAACCTAAGAGCTGTGTGACAAGCCAGCACAGGTACATTGCCAGCACTGATTTCGTCTAGATGATTCAGGATAATGCTTGCTTTTATATTATATTGCTAAAATAGCACAGGTATTAGATTTTCCAATAAAACCCTCATGAGTCAAAGATTGTAGTATCAAGCTTTTCAAATAAGCACAAGGTAAAATATGAAGAGGGTCAGGACTTATGGCATGATGCCCCTCCGTCTTTCCTTTTCTCATCTGATATGGACTGGCCCAGATTAAAAGCTACATTTCTAAATTAGGTGGGCAGTAACTATACTGACACAGGAGCCAGGATCTGAAACATCTCAATTTTATACTCAGATAGCTAAATGCCTTACATGACATTTTCCAGGAAGCCACACCTCAAAAATTCACATATTCCAGAGTTATTTACTATAAGTATCCTAGACGAATGGGCACTTTCTACTAAAAGCAAGCCATCAAAAGAGCACTTCCCAATTAATCTCTTGGACATAAGCCTCTGTCTCAGATTCTGTTTCCCAGAGTACCCAACTTCAAAGCCCACTTTTTTATATTCTGATTTTTAAAATTATGAAACATCTGATAGATTTATATATTCTGGTAAAGAAAAAACCAAACGGGAAATAGAAATTTTTTCTTTACCAAAATCATGTGAAACTGTTGTTCATGGTCAACGTGTACTTGTATTGAATTAATCCACTTCTCAGATCACTGACTTCTTATCAAAGATATTGGAATGTAGAGAGAGATTTTTCAAAATAAATGTTATAGTAAATGTCCTATACATGGATGGCATATCTTTATTTAGTTTTTTAATACCCAGAGGTTATTTTCAGGTGTCATCTAGATAAGTAAATCATAAATAATGGATTAGATAATTTCTTCAAATTCTGGACGATAATTGTAATTTTACTCACTAACTAGTACTCAGTGTTATTTTCTTTTTTACTATTTTGGTCATGATTAGGGTCTCTGAGCTCTACCATTTACAATGTCCAGTTATTAGTGGTCTGTACTGTATGTGCTCTATTTAGTCAAGAATGGTCTTTTTGCAACAGCTGCATAAATTAATTCCAAAACTCACCTAGGGAAACATTAAAACATTTCCAACCTAGAAAACTCAGATTTATGTCCCTTATTCAAAAATTAGTCTTTCTCTTTTAATGTAATCCCACCATTTAAAAAACAAAACCTTATCTCATCCAAAATACCTAAGCTCTGGCATATAGCTTAGGGTCCCTCCTGACAGTTCTCATATTTTAATGAATATGGAGAGAAAGATTAAGGCTTATTGCCCCTACCTTTGATAGGTCCTGACTATCTGCCTCAGAGTTTATGAGGCAAATATTCTTAAATTTAAAAAGAGATGGATAAGTAAGGTGGTCCTTTAGATTCAGGGAGAACTTCATTCTTAAGATTTACGGCTCTTGATCTTGGTGTTATCTCTCTTGGCTTCTTTCCCAGAACTTTTTACTGTCCAAGTTGATCATCTGTCAAGGCTTTTGACCTAGATATAGTTGATTCTGAGAGTTTAAGTCTTTCTGCCTTTGAACGAATCACTTTAAATTTTATTAATTCTCTACTATGGTTTTTATGGTTTTAAGGAACTAGTTTTCTAAAGAAAAATACTATGATCAGGCAGTTTGTCTCTGTCCAGAATATATAATGCATCATGAACAGAGCAAGAAATTGGCTACTCAAAATCATTCTCATTAGTCATTTCTCCAGGAATTTCTTGCACATTAATTCTGTCTCTGTTAAAAACTGCTTTAATAGAGAATATGAACATCATGAAGCAGATTTAAGATACCAATTTCTTTGCAATTCAAGAAGAAAATTATTCAAGCAATTGAGAATACCAGACTCTGGATGACCTAAGTAATAGATTAAGGTGATAGTACCCTACTTTCTACATTTTTAAATCCTGTACTTTATCATTTTTCCATGGATAAGTTTAGTCCTCTATACCCCCAAATTGTGGCCACCAAAATCTCCATTATCTTTTATCACCAAAAAAATAGAAAAAAGAAAGCAAGAAAGAAAGAGAAAACATTTTTAGCCACATGTGAACATGTTATTTTAAGCTATTATCGAGGGATGTTGTCACTGAGATTCCTAATAGCTCCAGCACTCACTGAATAGAAAAAAAAAAAGTCATAATAACCCTAATTCATTGCTGGTGGGAATGCAAAATAGTATAGCCACTTTGAAAGGCAGTTTGGTAGTTTTTTACAAAACTAAACATACTCTTACCATACAAATCAGCAATCGCACTCTGTTATTTATTTACCCAAATGAGTGGAAAACTTATGTTTACACAAAATCCTTCAAAGGCGGTAAACAGCAGCTTTCTTTATTCATGAATGCCAAAACTTGGACGCAACCAAGAGGGCCATCGTAGGTGAATGATTAAATAAATTGTGATACATCCAAACAGTGGAATATTATTCAGTGCTAAGAAGAAATGAGCTATCAAGCCATGAAAAAACATGGAGGAACCTTAAATACATATTACCAAGTGAAAGAAGCCAATATGAAAAGGCTACATCTACTACATATACATACTACATATATTATGATTCCAATTTTTCTTTAGAAACATTCTGAGAAAGACAAAACTATGGACACAATAAAAAGGTCAGAGGATGCCAAGGGAAAAAGAGATGAATAGGCAGAGCACAGAGGATTTTTAGGGCAGTTAAACTATTCTGTATGATACTATTATGATTGATACATGTCTTTTCTTGAGGTATAGTTAATTTACAATATGTTAATAGTAGGTGTACAACATAGTAATTCAAAAATTTTATAGATTATACTCCATTTGAAGTTATAAAATATTGGCTAAATTCCGTGTGGTGTACAATATATACTTGTAGCTTATTTATTTTAAACATCGTAGTTTCTGCCTCTTTATCCCTTACTCCTATCTTTCTCCTCCCTCCTTCCCTCTCCCCACTGGTAACCACTAGTATGTTCTCTATATCTGTAAGTCTATTTCTGTTTCATTATATTCATTTGTTTGTTTCATTTCTTAGATTCCACATATAAGTGATAACACACGGTATTTGTCTTTCTCTCTCTGACTTATTTCACTAAGCATAATACCCTCCAGGTCCATCCATGTTGTTGTAAATGGCAAATTTTCATTTTTTTAATGAGTGAGTAATATTCTATTGTGTATGTATATACCACATCTTCTTTATCCATTCATCTGTTGGTGAACACTTAGGTTGCTTCTATATTTTGGCTATTGTAAATAATGCTGCTATGAACATTGGGTTACATGTATCCTTTCAAATTAGTGTTTTCATTTTCTTTGGATATATACCCAGGTATGGAAGTGCTGACTCATGTGGTAGTTCTGTTTTTAATATTTTGAGGAACCTTCATACTGTTTTCCACAGTGGCTGCACCAGTTTACATTCCCACCAACAGTGTACGAGGGTCCACTTTTTTCCAGATCCTCACCGACATTTGTTATTTGTGTTCTCTTTGATGATAGCCATTCTGACAGGCGTGAGGTGATTACTTATTGTAGTTTTGATTTGCATTTCTCTGATGATTAATGATGTTGAGCATCTTTTCATGTCCTCGTTGGCCATCTGCATATCCTCCTTGGAAAAATATCTGTTCAGATCTTCTGCCCATTTTTAATCATTTTTTTTGTTATTGAGTTGCATGAGCTGTTTATATATTTTGGATATTAATCCTTCATTGGTCATATCATTTTCAAATATTTTCTCCCATTCTGTAAGTTGTCTTTTTATTTTGTCAGTGGTTTCCTTTGCTGTGCAAAAGCTTTTACATTTAATTAGGTCCCATTTGTTTATTTTTGCTTTTGTTTCTTTTGCCTTAGGACATAGATCCAAAAAAATATTGCTACAATTTATGTCAAAGAATGTTCTGCATATGTTTTCTTCCAGGAGTTTTATGGTTTTCAGTCTTACATTTAGGTTTTTAATACATTTTGAGTTTATTTTTGTATATGGTGTGAGAAAATGTTCTAATTTCATTATTTTACATGTAGCTGTCCAGTTTTCCCAGCACCACTTATTGAAGAGACTGTCATTTCCCCATTTATATTCTTGCCTCCTTTGTCATAGATTAATTGACCATAACTATGTGAGTTTACTTCTGGGCTCTCTATTCTGTTCCATTGATCTGTGTGTCTGCTTTTGTGCCAGTACCATACTGTTTTGATTACTGTAGTTTGTAGTACAGTCTGAAGTCAGGGAGCATGATACCTCCAGCTCTGTTCTTTCTCAAGATTACTTTGGCTATTCAGGGCCTTTTGTGTTTCCATACAAATTATAGAATTCTAGTTCTGTGAAAAAAATGCCATTAGTATTTTGATAGGGATTGCACTGAATCTGTAGATTGCCTTGGGTAGTATATTCATTTTAACAATATTAATTCTTCCAATCCATGAACATGGTATATTTTTCTGTTTGGGTCATCATCAATTTCTTTCATCAGTGTCTTACAGTTTTCTGACTACAGGTCTTTTACCTCCTTACATAGATTTATTCCTAGGTACCTTATTGTTTTAAATGCAATGGTGAATGGGATTGTTTTCTTAATTTCTGTTTCTGGTAGTTCATTGTTAGTGTATAGAAATGCCACAGAGTTAACACCTACCTTCTCATACTCTTCCAAAAAATTACACAGGAAAGAATGCTTCCAAAATTCTACAAGGCCAGCATCACTCTGATACCAAAACTCAGCAAAAATATCACAAAAAAAGAAAATTATAGGCCAATGTCACTGATAAACATATGTGTAAAAATCCTCAACAGAATATCAGCAAACGAATTTAACAATATGTAAAAAGGGTCTGACACCATCATCAAGAGGGATTTATCCCAGAGATGTAAGGATGGATCAAAATCTACGAATCAATCAATTAAATACACCATATTAACACTGAAGAATAAAAATCATACTTCATCTCAAAAGATGCAGAAAAAGCTTTTGACAAAATTCAACATCCATTTAAGATTTAAAAACTCTCCACAAAGTGGGTATAGAGAGAACATAGCTCAACATTATAAGCGCCATATATGATAAGTCAACAGTTAACATTATACTCAGTGGTAAAAAGCTTAAACTTTCCTATAAGATCAAGAACAAGACAAGGATGCCCATTCTCACCACTTTTATTCAACATAGTATTGGAAGTCCTAGCCAAAGCAATCAGAAAAGAAAAAAAAGACATAAAAGGTATGCAAATTGGAAAAAAAGTAAAACTGGACTGTTTACAGATGACATACTATACACTGAAAATCCTAAAGATGCCACCAGAAAACTACTACAGCTCATCAATGAACTTGACAAAGTTACAGAATACAAAATTAATATACATGTCATTTTACATTTGTCTTAACCCATAGAATGTACAATTCACCAAGAGTGAATCCTAATGCATACTATGAACTTTGGGTGATAATGACATGTCTGTGTTGGTTCATCAGCTGTTACAAAAGTACCACCCTGTTGGTGAATATTGATATTGGGGTAAATTGTGCATGTGTGGGTGCAGGGAACATATGGAAACTCTCTATATTTTCTACTTGGTTTTTTTTCTGTGAACCTAAAACTGCTCTTAAAAAGGGTTTATTTAAAAATAATAAAACAATTTTTAAATGCCATATTAAAAATTTCCATGTACCACTCATTGATAGACATGCACACAAACACATATATGCACTCACATTTCCAGAAGAAATCTCCCAATTAAAAAAATAATAGAAAAATGAACTTCTCTTAAGATTCTAAAAAAATTACCATTAACTAGCATTTAGTGCAGAGGGCAACTTTTGAGTTTAACTTTTTTTAAAGTTTGGAGTCCCTGAATATTATTGTTAATCCAATTAATATTGCATAAATAATTGGAGGTTTAATTCATAGATCTTTACTAGACAATTTCTAAACTGGTAAAAAGAAAAAAAAGACCTCTATGTATACATATGTTCAAACAAAGTAACTCATTTAATTTATATCCAATATGAATAGTCAGTCACTTAATATTGAAAAGAAGAAAGAGTTTACAGAGTTATTTGGGGAAATAGAGTTGATTTACATTTGGACTGAAAAACTCAATCTTTAACACTGGGTCAGTATAAGGACAGTAGATTTATAATGTGCTCTGAAGTCCTGAAACTCCCTGCGGGATTCTCAGGGTTAGTGTATTTAACAATGGTTTGCAACTGGCCTAACCAGGTTAATAAGCCTAACTTATTTACAAGATTTCTTGCATAGATATTTATGGTTCAAGCCAGAGACAGTGCAGTACACGAGTGTAAATAAAAACCCATGAAAAGCATGCACATGTGTTGTCTCATGGCCCTACATTGCTTACCTGCACTCTCTTTCTTTTGCTGCTCATATCCTTTACCTTAAATAATCACCATAGTGAGTATATTCTGTAGTCTGGCAAGTCCTTTCAAGTATCTGACCTGTAGAAATCTTTGTACTATTCAATTCCACTTGCTCAAATAAATTAGTTCAGGACCCTATCAATTTTTACCACTTAAAAAAAGTGTTCTATTTTTTTATCCTCTTCTTTCTTCCCTTCCTTCCTCCCTCCCTCCCTCCTTCCTTTCTTTATCTCTTTCTTTCTTTGTTTCTTTCTCTCTTTCTCTCTTTTTCTCTTCCTCTCTTTCTCTCATGTTGGAATACAATGTCATACACCTATACAACGCTTCATCTAATATCGTCCTTTTGTTTGTTTGTTTTATATGACTACAGATGTGTGCTGGTCCTTCTAGGGACAGACATGGTCCCAATTCATATACCTAATCTCACTCAGAAAAGCCTGGATGAGATCAATTTAACAGAGAGTTGCTTTTTCTAAAGGGTATTTTGAGTTTTTTTTTTTTTTTTTAAGGATTTTCTTTTTAATTAATTAATTAATTTATTTTTGTCTGTATTGGGTCTTCGGTTCGTGCGAGGGCTTTCTCCAGTTGCGGCAAGCGGGGGCCACTCTTCATCGCGGTGCGGGGACCGCTCTTCATCGCGGTGCGCGGGCCTTTCTCCATCGCGGCCCCTCCCGTTGCGGGGCACAGGCTCCAGACGCGCAGGCTCAGCAATTGTGGCTCACGGGCCCAGCTGCTCCGTGGCATGTGGGATCTTCCCAGACCAGGTCTCGAACCCGTGTCCCCTGCATTAGCAGGCAGATTCTCAACCACTGCGCCACCAGGGAAGCCCTATTTTGAGTTTTTCTCTAGTTTTCAGGCAATTTGTCTTCACATCCTGGGCCCTTAACCCTCTCCAATTATACAACCCAAATAAAGGCTAAGTAGAGTAGGGGTATACCCTTTGGGAATGTTAATTCCCTACAATTTATCTAGTATCTTCACAGACTTAAAAAAAGGAAAGGAGTTGTTGAAAGAGCCTCTGGCCTTCCATTCTCACCTCACCTGTTCTAAATCAAAATTTCAAGAGAGTAAAAGGAAGATTTAATTGTGACTCCTAGGTTTTGGCCTTCAGTACTTGGGTGAACATTGGTGACATTTTCAGATATAGGAAACATTGGTTGTTTATTGGCTAAGTACAGGGTTGAACAAAAGAATAAAGAGTTTGGGCCATAGTATGTTTGAGTTTCCTATAAGACATTCAAATAAAAATGGCAAGTTGGCAGGTGAATATTCAAGTATTCCTAAGAATAGACATTATTCAATAGGAGCTTACCAAGATACCTATATTTGTTTTGAGTTTTTCATTTTTGTAATGTTATAATTAGATATCAAAACATATTTTTCACAAAGGACACTTTCAATGTAAAATGAAATTAAGCAATACAATTATTTTTCCTCTCTATCATCATCATCATCATCATCATCATCATCATCATCATCATCTTTGTTTTAGCCAAGAGTGCATAAACCACAAGTAAAGTACTATTAATCTAAGTAGAACCAATGGTTTTCCCTCCTATTTCACTCCATCATCAATGAGGACTAGAAATGAAATAATAATGCACATAACACAATTTGACTTGAAACATTTTCTTGAAGAGAACAAATAAAACTTGTTCAACATTCATTGCTCCCTTTAAATAATTATTCTTTGTGGCTAATTCTTCTCTATTGAAGTCTTTTATTTAGATTCCTTCTCCCATGCAACTGGTTTAGAAAGATGGACCTACAAAGAGGTATTGGAAGTTCTAGCAAGGACAGCATATGAGTGTAAATTGGAGAGTGAACAAGCAGCTAAATGGGACAAATCATGTGGTCTACTTTCTCTTACTAGTATATAAGATAAAATAGAAATTTGGGATTATAGTATAGATTAAAGAGTAACTTTGAAATATCTATTTCTCTCACTCTCAGTAAATGTGTGTGCCTGTGTTTGTGTGTGTATATATATACTCACATACATAAATCATACTTATCTATGCATATATATTTGTATTTATATTTTAGGGACCTATAACAATGGTCAGCTCAGGTTAAGTTTCATCCTCTATAATGATTAACTCACTCAGGGCCTTAGCAGTATTGGCATTTGTTAGTTGAGGATAGATCATTAGTTTCCTTACGTTACTTCTTCTCTCTCAGTAACAGATAACCTTCCAGGTTATATTTTCCCTGATGAAAAATTTCATTAGAGCCTTAGAGCCATTGTCAATGTAAATTAGAAAATTATGAGTTTCATGTAAAGAATTCAAGTGAGAATAATTATTTTAAACTTAAAAATGATATATTTATTTAATTTCTACTCAATTAGGTATGAATCACCACTAACCAATAATTGGGAGTTACATATGTTTTATCAGAAAATATTCCCAGGCTTCCAGTCACTTTGCATTATATTAATGATGGCTTTTATATCACAGAGCTGACCAATTATTAGGGGGAAGTTTTATAAAATCTGCAATAAAGTATCAGAAGTAATATTCTAAGTGAGGATTTGTAAAAAGAATGAGGTACTGATTGACATTTATACACTATTGATACTATGTATTAAATAGATAACTAGTGAGAACCTACTGTGTAGTTCAGGGAACTCTACTTGATGCTCTGTGGTGACCTAAATAGGAAGGAAATCAAAAAAAAAAGGGGGATATATGTATATGTATAGCTGATTCACTTTTCTGTACAGTAGAAACTAACACAACATTGTAAAGCAACTATACTCCAAAAAAAATTAATAAAAAAAAAAGAAGGGGTACTGAGGAGAATAAGAGCAAATTTAATGTCTTGTGGTTGGGGCTCACAATCTTTTCTTTATTGAGATGACCAAAAAAATGAGAACAAAGTTTATTATAGAAAAACATCTAAGCACTTACCACACTATGTTATGTTTTATATTTTATATAGTGAAAATAACCTATACTTTTAAAGGTTGCTGTGCTAACTATAAAATTACAATTGAGTAAACTGGCTCAGAGAAAAGATAACTGCACTTTTCCCACTAAAGAGCAATATGCTCACATTATCAGAAATCAATTCAAAAGAGATGTTCATAGGAGCAAAAAAAAAAAGTATAGAAATAAAGCAAATCTAAATTATGTTCTCGAAACGAACTGTGGAAATAACTATGGCAGAAGGATATGAGAAAACTGCCTAGCCCCCCAAGCGAACATGTTCTCCAATGCCCACTTCAAATTTAGCCAGGTGAAAATCGAGAAGGTAAAAAAAAAAAATCTTAGGAGGCAGAGACAAAAGTCACAGAGGAATATCATGGGGAGACCCCTCATCCACTGGGAGGAGTACCTGCAATGCAGGGGGAGCTTCGTAACGACCCAGTGGGATATCCGTTTTGCTATAAACCAGTGACTTCTGTGTCTTCCACTGTTCCTTTTTTTTTTTTTTTTTTTTTCAAATGGGACCATGTTTTGGGTGTTTAGAAGGCAGATAATTTGTTGTTGTTTTTGTTGTTTACTTTATGAAAGTCTGGACCAGGTGTACCTGATATAGAGGTTACTGCACATCATGCAAAGATCCTGTACTTGAAGAACCTCTCTGAAACAGTGTATTTTGTTTGGGGTACAAAACTGAACCACGTGAGTTGTGACCAGAGGATAGACTACAGTATTTATTGCTCTGATTTTATAAAGAGTTCTGCTTCTCTCTTTCAGGACTCTGATGGGATTACCCTGTCTGGCTCCCTTTCAGTGAGGGAGATATATAACTAGTTGTATTCAATGAATTGTTAGTGGAATTAACAAGTTCCACTTACAAATAGCAGCATTTGAGTGTGGGTGTAAGATTTTCCAGAGAGCTCTCTTGCTCTGCTAAGGAGAAGACCAATATTTGATCTGGTGACTGTTCTTTCAGCTGGAGTCCTAGAGTAAGGAGAAGTGAGAGAGTAGCCTGGTTATGAACATGTAGTGTGAACAGTAACTAAATTTTTTATCTTAAGCCATCATTTTAAAATTGGTTGTTATTGTAGATTCAGTAATAGGCCATAGCCTGAATAATAAAGAAATAAATTATTAGAGCATTTCACATTAATTATTTCATTGAATTATCACAATAACATAATTAGTAAGTTTTTGGTAATTCTAATTGTGCGTGAAAAATAAGGTTTCAGAATACATATTCCTTAATTTTTAACCGTGTGTCTTATTTCTTACCTTTTATTAAATACTGTGATCAATCACAATGTTTAATTTTTAAGTCCATCTTTACACAATTGTTAGGTTGCCTATCTTCACTTTCACTGCTCAAAGAATGCTGAAAACACCAAGATTATAGTAAAATAGCATATTTTTATGGTATTTGTATGAGTTCCTGCATGGAAATGGAGAATAGATGTTAGAACATTACCCAGGAGCCAAACTTTAAGGATACTCTAGAGCTAAATGAAGATATAATATATCAGTATTCCAAAATATCTATCTAAATATTGCAAATTAATCTTTTCCTTTGTTTAAGCCATGCAATATATTTTATTTGGAACATACCAGTACTCTTGCAATAATACTTTTGTAATATATTGTGATAATGAATGTATGTCCCTTTGTGTTCTTTAGGGTAGTTAGCAATGTAATTTTTACAATAATTTGTCCTTTCTTTATAGCATAAATAACACAAGGGAGTAGATTTTAAAATCAGACTCACAAAAATCAGATGTCTCACTCAGAATCAAACTCTACTAATAGATAAAAAGCTACAGGTAATTGCAAAACACAGGCAAAAGCATGGAAGAGTGTGAGATGACCAGTCCATCTCCTCAGACCTTTGTCATGCTAAGGCAGACACACACTGGTCCAAATTTAATATGTAAGCTTCTGCATGATGTAATCAGAGTATCACTTTCACAAAGAGAACTTTTTAGATCATTGTATCATTCTGGGTCCAATCAGGAGAGAGAACAACATAGTTATTTGAACAAGAGAAGTTTAATATAAAGAATCATTAACTATAACAAATGATTAGAGTAAGGAGGGAGGTATTGGCAAGTAAAAAGTAAAGTGAAATCAAGGTGTAGAAATAATGGATTTAAGGATCAATCATAGCCCTGTGGCTGAGATAGACTACCCAAGGAAGAACTCGCATCTCCCAGAGATCCCAACTCTGTTGGAGAGAACACAGCTATGACTCACGGGATGAGAGAAGTTCTGTGATGCCATGCCAGCAGTACTTGCTGGAAATATGCCCTCTGGAACTTGCTAGAAACCCACCTTGGTACTTGGAACTGGGTGAAGCTGTTCCCTATGGGAATTTGGTGGCCACTGTACACTGCCCCGGCCAGGTATTGTGGAAGAGCCCGTGGATGAGAGATGCTGGGGGAATAGGCTGTCTGCTGAATGCTGCTGGCTGCATCACTGCACGAGCTGGGCACTGGGAAAGAGTCACTCTTCTACAAAACTGTCAGGAGATGGGAGGCATCAAAGGAAGCTCCTGACTGCCAAATATTGCTGCCTGCCATGTGCTGGTAGAATTAGGCACTAGAGAAACTGTGAACTCTATAGGAACCTGTAAAACCAGTGCACCAGAAATAGGAAACAAAACTCTTTTTTTTCCAGCAGTGTGCTCTACTGACAAAATTTTATGCCAACTGGCATAGGAAAAACAAATATTTAAAAGGACCCAGATTCATTTTCACAAAGCAGTTAAAAAGGTGAATTTTGTAGCTAAGAAGCAGTCAATTTATAACCAGCACAATCAAGGAATACCAGCATTTTTTACACTGATAAACAATTCTAAAATTTTCCAGAGGTGGGAGGGAGACGCAAGAGGGAGGAGATATGGGGATATATGTATATGTATAGCTGATTCACTTTGTTACAAAGCAGAAACTAACACACCATTGTAAAGCAATTATATTCCAATAAAGATGTTTAAAAAAATAAAATAAAATAAAATTTTCCAGAGCAACATACCTCACAACTCCATAAATTCTAGGTGTTTTTGCCATAAGTCATCTAGACGTGTAAGGTATATCTCGCTAAAAGCATTCCATAGAAGATAACATGTTAATAAATGCTATCAGGAGATCCAGTTAGCATGCTTGGAAGATGATTTAAATAGACTGTTTCACCCCAGGTGACATCAGGAAAGGAAACATAGATTACACACCAGCTACTAACTTTTTATTCCCAGTTGCTCATTGAGTAATAGTGATGGCCATACATTTCAGTAATGCAGAGAGGTAGTTTTGGTTTGGCGTGTAATCAAGGCTTTTATTATCAGAATTTAAAAACTTAGGAGAAATAACTGAGTAAAGTATCTGTGGGAGAGAGGTAGAATAAGTCTATTATTTCAGAAGATGTGGAAATGTTGATGGTAAGAACTTAGGTTTTCAAAAATCCTTTAAACATATTCCAGATTTCCCAGAATCAAGACGTTACACATTTATTTATATTACTTCAAAATGTCATTTTCTACTCATTTTCTAAACTATAGCCTCTTTGTCACTTTAACTGCATTTGTAAGTTGACCAAAATGTTTATTGAAATTTAAATCATTTTCAGTCTTACAAGTTTGTATGTTATATTGTTAACATGGTATTTTACAGTCACCACTCACTATATTTTCATAACAAATAATTATAGGCAATCAGTCAAAATGTCCATTGTATTGTGGCATTCAAGAACTTATGATCATTAATTTCAACATTCAGAAATATTGGGAGATCTGTCTCAGTACCCTAAAGACACAAGATGTCATAAAATAAAATTGGCTTCATAGATTTTACCACTTTCTAGCCTGTCTGTGCTTTCAGATATCTTTACCAAGTAAATAACTAAAAGGTGTTGCCTGAGGGAATAAATACTATGTTGTGTTACAAAGCAGGGTATATGTATATGAATTTATTTTAATTTGCTTTTATTTTGCAGAGAATACTAGGAACATCAGCATTTCCTTAGGAAAACTTAAGTGCAGTATAGATTTCTCTAAAGAACGAAGTTTCTAAATCTCAATCTATTTTCTTTTCTTTGTATTTTTTTTTCCCCTCGACATGGTCATGGTAGAAAAAAAAACTGGAAACGATTATTTCTTAGTGTTGACAAATAAGGAAAAAGACTAAGTAAGCATGATTTCTGATTTCAGGTGTTATAGTATCGTGTGAAATTTTTAAATGTGACCAATTGCATGAAAGGCTTCCTTGAAGAAATATGTGCTGGCGCTAAGAACTTTCTCTTCTATTAATTTTGTCATGGGCATAATGCTGAATTCTCCTTTGAATGTGTCATTAGAAGCCAGCCAATGGAGCTTGTGCTCAGCACCCAGAATTGAACAGTCCATGGTCTTGGTCGCAATAGTATGATAGTAGGGATGACAATCTGAATAAATGTATTCTCTTTAAATATTTGTAAGAGTATTTCTCAGGTGAGACCCACTGCAGAACAGAAGTTTTAGAGATCACAAAACTGCAATAATTTTGAATTGCAGAGCTGCATATGTCTCATTTAGGTCAACTTCTGCCACCTAGTAAATTGCAACTTTAGTATGTTAAATGGTGTTTGGTAGCCTAAAAAAGTTAATTAGCTTCCAAAGTATTTAACTTATTTTTACGGAGTGACTTACTGGAATAATCTTGCTGATTTTGGAGTATAATATGAATATATTACTATTGTTAATAAAACTAATTATGTGATAATTATTTCATGATTTGACATTAACTTATGTATTCTAAAGACATAAAACACTAAATTAATTTTTCCTGAGCAGCAGGCTGCCATTTAGTGCCCAGAAAGAAGTAATTTACGACTAATGCCTGATGCCTTAAGACTTCCATAACTCCTGAGAATAAACAGTATATCCCTAGAATATTTTTCTCATCATCATTTATCATGGAATTATGCCTGGTATTATGAAAGTGAAGCATATAATTATAGCTTTTTCAGTATATCATTCTCATTATTTCTTTTTTATATTCTGTTTTTATATTTCATGTGAAAAAATCATCACTTACATTGTTCTGCATTTCATTCATTGTTTTGGAAAGTTAGATTTTAATCTAAGTTATTAAACACGTTATACTCCTCTAGTTATCTCTATCAGTATCAAGTATAGGAAAAATAAAAACCACATGAAGACTTGCCAATTGTTTTTGTCTTACCTGTTATTTGATTTTACTCATATTTTAAAAAGCAGGCATTTGAAAAACTGAACTATCCTATCTATACCTTTGCTTCCTGTTATTCTAGGATTTCCTTACTTTATATTTAAAACATATTTATAACAGAAATACCATGTCTAAAACAGTTTAGAAAATATAGTTTAACTGTTTTAATAGCACAATGTATAATCTAGTTCTGTTACAGTGCCAGGACTTCATAGGAATTTCTTGCTATGTACAAGGAAGAAATAGTTTCTACTCTTGTTTTATCTTCAGCTTTGAAGTTACATCCTCTTGCCTTTTACCTGAATGCTTAAGTATGTTAAACCCTGAGTCCCACTTGACCTTGGTTGTGGTCTGTAGTTCAATGACTGAATATTGAGTAGGTCTGTACTTGTTCTTTGTAAAAGATGCTTCCAATTATTGTTACTTCTTTAGCCTTCTGTGTAATTCTCTCTTGTTTAGGACCTAAAAACCTTAAATAGATGGTCTTTTCCTCTATATCCCATGAATCCTGAATGTGTAGTAATAAATTTCTGTTTTTGGTTAGTTCTTTTTTATTAAAAAATAATTTTTTACAGAGTCCACACTTCTAGGCATTTTAGAGAATACAAAGGATATAGATATAAAGTAAAAAGTGTCCCTACCTTCAAGAAACTTACTGTCAAGCAGCAATGGCAAATACATAAACAAATAACTTCAGTACATATGATGAGTGATGTGACGTAGACAAGGTATAGAATTGTAAAAAAATATATATATCAACTGGTAGGGTATTACATTATTAAGATTATATGTGACTTTCTGTGCTTAGATCTTTATCAATGGAAGACTCTGAACTGTATTTAATAAATGTTTTGCAATCTAGAATGATTTCTGACTTAGAATGACTAATGAACCTGACTCATGATAGTATTGTTTTTCTGCCCTTCTTTCAAACAAAATACTCATCTAAAAGTTTTTACAAATTGCTAATGAGTACAAACCTTTTTGATCAAACCATCCCTGAACTTCCTCTGTTTTTTGAGTTAATTTTACAATATTTTCCCAATCTAGCTAATCACATTAATACAAAAGGTCCTGTTCTAACATCTGTCTATTTTAACATAAATTCTGAAATACTGACATAAATTTCAGAATAAAGTGGACAATATCTTTTTCTTTTTTTTTAAACTAAATAGCCTCTTCCTTTATTCTTGAAATAGTTGCTTCTACTAGGTCCTATAGGTCCTACTCTTATTTTTACTCTAACCGTATGATTCTAGAAAAATCTTTCATATTTTACTATAGTCCCATTAACTGCAAGTTCTTGGTCCAAGAGAAGGTGCTGATATAAGATAAAATAACCAGAGAACATTTCTGTAATTTCTCAAACTTAATTACTCAAAAATCTTAAGTGGCAGAAATATGAAAATATACATCTCAAGACTTGGGCAGCATGAAATTAAAGACAGTATTTGGTGAGGAAAAAATGAAACAACCTTTCAGAGAATTAAAGAGGAAGGAGACAGAGAAATACCTAGAAGCATTTAAGCCTATAGTTACAAATATTACTGGTTCCAATTGCATTGTTAAACTTTTTACTTTTTCATTTGACAGCTTTTTTTTATTCTGCCACCTTTATTTAAACCAATCCAAGTAACAAAAATTATCATATGCAATCCAAAGAATAATTGAATAATGCATGGATATAAAGCACTAAAAGAATAGATTTTAGGAGACCATGTTTTGGAGGATAATACTAGAATCTAATATATATGCATCCCCACACAACATACCATTTTTTTCTCATCTTTTTGTGGTAATAATGTTTTTCTCTAATAATATTTGGAGCGTGTCAAACAAGTTATGTTTATTTAAAATATCATACACTTATGACATTAAGGTTAATATATGCACATGATATTTAATTCAGTACTTCAAGAATAAATGATGACAGTTGATGGCATTCAGATAAAGTAAACAGCAAATCAGGATCAATATACTGAAAGCAATTTTAGAAATGCAATCAAGAAACAAAGCTGTTTACTTTTTTTAACATTATACACCTATTATTAAGAAAGCACCAGTTTACATTAAGGTAAACTCCAATTTTTTTCTTCCAGTTTTATTGAGGTATAGTTAACATACAGCACTGTATAAGTTTAGGGTTCACAGCATGATTGATTTGATTTACATACATCATGAAGTGATTATCATAACAAGTTTAGTGAACATCTATCATCACATATAGATATAAAATTAAAGAAATAGAAAAAATTTACTTAGGATTTACTCTCTTAACAACTTTCATAAATAACATACAACAGTGTTGATTATATTGAACATTACATCACTAGTACTTATTTATCTTATAATTGGAAGTTTCTACCTTTTGACTGCATTCACTCAACTCCTCTTCCCCCCAACCCCTGCCTCTGGTAACCATAAATCTGATCTCTTTTTCTATGAGTTTGTTTTTGAACTATATTTGACCTACAACACTATGTTATTTCCTATTACACAACATAGTGATTTGGTATTTCTATACATTTAAAAATGATCACCATAATAAGTCTGTCATCTATCAGCATACAAAGATAATATATGATTATTGACTATATTCCCCAAAATGTACATTTCATACCTGTGACTCTTTTATTTTGTAACTTATATTTGTACCCCTTAATCTCCCTTACCTATTGCTCTTCTTCCTCCATCCTTCTCTCCTCTGGCAACCACCTGTTTGTTCTCTATCAATAATTGTTTCTGTTTTGTTCATTTGTTTTGTTTTTTAGTTTCCACATTCAAGTGAAATCATACAGTATTTTTCTTCCTTCCTCGGTCTGACTTAGTTCACTTAGCATAATACCCTTGAGGTCTATCTGTGTTGTAACAAATGGCAAGGTTTAATTCTTTTATGGCTGAGTAATATTCCATTGTATCTATGTACCACATATTTTTTATCCATTCATCTATCTGTGGACACTTAGGTTGCTTCCATGTCTTGGCTATTGTGAATAATGCTGCCATGAACATAGGGGTGCATATATCTTTTTGAGTTAGTATTTCATTTTCCTTGGATAAATACCTAGGAGTGGAATTGCTGGATTATATGGTAGTTGTGTTTTTAACTTTTGGAGGAATCTCCATAATTTTTTCCATAGTGGCTGCACCAATTTACACCCTCACCAACAGTACACAAGGGTTTCCTTTTCTCCACATACTCACCAACAATTGTTATCTGTTGTCTTTTTGATAATAGCTATTCAGACAGGTGTGAGTTGATATCTCATTGTGGTTTTGGTATGCATTTCCCTGACAATAAGTGACTTTCAGAATATTTTCTTGTGCTTGTTTGCCATTTGTATGTCTTCTTGAAAAAATGTCTATTCAGATCCTCTGTCCACTTAGTTGGATTGTTTGTTTTTTTGACATTGAGTTACATGAGTTCTATGTATCGTTTGGATATTAACCCCTTATTAGACATACTGTTTGCAAATATCTTCTGCCATTTAGTACATGGCCTTTTCATTTTGTTGATAGTTTTCTTCACTGTGCAAAAGATTTTTAGTTTGATGTAGTTCCATTTGTATACTTTTGGCTTTGTTTCCCTTTCCTGAGAAGACAGATCCAAAAAAAAAAAATTACTAAGACAAATATGAAAGAGCATATTGCCTATGTTTTCTTCTAGAAGTTTTATGGTTTCAGGTCTTACACTTAAGTCTTTAATCTATTTTGGACTTATTTTTGTGCACGGTGTGAGAGTAGTCAAGCTTGATTCTTTTTGCATATAGATATTCAGTTTTCCAAGCACCATTTATTGAAGAGGTTTTTCCCCCTTTTGTATATTCATGCCCCCTTTTTTGTAGATTAATTGCCCATATAAGAATGGATTTATTTCTGGGCTCTGTATTCTTTTTCATGAATTCTTTTCCATTATTCCATGAATAATTCTTTTGAATTATGGTTTTCTCAGGGTATATGCCCAATAGTGGGATTGGTGGGTTGTACGGTAATTCTATTTTTAGTTTTTTAAGGAACCTCCAAACTGTTCTCCATAGTGGCTGTATCAATTTACATTCCCACCAACAGTGCAAGAGGGTTCCCTTTCCTCCACACCCTCTCCAGCATTTACTGTTTGTAGATTTTTTGATGATGGCCATTCTCACCAGTGTGAGATGATATCTCATTGTAGTTTTGATTTGCATTTCTCTAATGATTAATGATGTTGAGCATTCTTTCATGTGTTTGTTGGCAATCTGTATATCTTCTTTGGAGAAATGTCTATTTAGGTCTTCTGCCCATTTTTGGATTGGGTTGTTTGTTTTTTTGATATTGAGATGTGTGAGCTGCTTGTAAATTTTGGAGATTAATCCTTTGTCTGTTGTTTCATTTGCAAATATTTTCTCCCATTTGGAGGGTTGCCTTTTTGTCTTATTTATGGTTTCCTTGGGTGTGCAAAAGCTTTGAAGTTTCATTAGGTCCCATTTGTTTATTTTTGCTTTTATTTCCATTTCTCTAGGAAGTGGGTCAAAAGGATCTTGCTGTGATTTATGTCATAGAGTGTTCCATTTTTTTGGCATATAGCTGCTTGTAGTAATCTCTCATGATCCTTTGTATTTCTGCAGTGTCAGTTGTTACTTCTCCTTTTCCATTTCTAATTCGGTTGCTTTGAGTCTTCTCCCTTTTTTTCTTAATGAGTCTGGATAATGGTTTATTAATTTTGTTTATCTTCTCTAAGAACCAGCTTTTAGTTTTATAGATCTTTGCTTTCATTTCCTTCATTTCTTTTTCATTTATTTCTGATCTGATCTTTATGGTTTCTTTCCTTCTGCTAACTTTGGGTTTTCTTTGTTCTTCTTTCTCTAATTGCTTTAGTTGTAAGGTTAAGTTGTTTATTTGAGGTGTTTCTTGTTTCTTGAGGTAGGATTGTATTGCTATAAACTTCCCTCTTAGAACTGCTTTTGCTTCATCCCATACGTTTTGGGTTTTCCTATTTTCATTGTCATTTGTTTCTGTTTTTTTTTTTTTTATTTCCTCTTTGATTTCTTCAGTGATCTCTTGGTCATTTAGTAGTGTATTGTTTAGCCTCCATGTGTTTGTATTTTTTGCAGTTTTTTTCCTGTAATTGATATCTGATCTCATAGCATTGTGGTCAGAAAAGATACTTGATATGATGTCAATTTTCTTAAATTCACGAAGGCTTGATTTGTGTCCCAAGATATGGTCTATCCTGGAGAATGTTCCATGAGCACTTGAGAAGAAAGTGTATTCTGTTGTATTAGGGTGGAATGTCCTATAAATATCAATTAAGTGCATCTTGTTTAATGTATCATTTAAAGCTTGTGTTTCCTTATTTATTTTCATTTTGGTTGATCTGTCCATTGGTGAAATTGGGATGTTAAAGTCCCCTACTATTATTGTGTTACTGTCAATTTCCCCTTTTATGGCTGTTAGCATTTGCCTTATGTATAGAGGTGCTCCTATGTTGGGTGCATAAATATTTACAATTGTTATATCTTCTTCTTGGATTGATCCCTTGATCATTATGCAGTGTCCTTCTTTGTCTCTTGTAATGGTCTTTATTTTAAAGTCTATTTTGTCTGATACGAGAATTGCTACTCCAGCTTTCTTTTGATTTCCATTTGCATGGAATATCTTTTTCCATCCCCTCACTTTCAATATGTATGTGTCCCTAGGTCTGCAGTGGGTCTCTTGTAGACAGCATATATACGGGTTTTGTTTTTGCATCCATTCACCCAGTCTGTGTCTTTTGGTGGGAGCATTTAATCCATTTACATTTACAGTAATTATCGATATGTATATTCCTACTACCGTTTTCTTAATTTTTTTGGGTTTGTTATTGTAGGTCTTTTCCTTTTCTGTGTTTCCTGCCTGGAGAAGTTCCTTTAGGATTTGTTGTAAAGCTGGTTTGGTGGTGCTGAATTCTCTTAGCTTTTGCTTGCCTGTAAAGGTTATAATTTCTCTGTCAAATCTGAATGAGATCCTTGCTGGGTAGAGTAATCTTGGCTGTAGGTTTTTCCCTTTCATCACTTTAAATATGTCCTGCCATTCCTTTCTGGCTTGCAGAATTTCTGCTGAAAAATCAGCTGTTAAGCTTATGGGGGATTCCCTTGTATGTTATTTGCTGCTTTTCCCTTGCTGCTTTTAATATTTTTTCTTTGTATTTAATTTTTGATAGTTTGGTTAGTATGTTTCTTGTTGTGTTTCTCCTTGGATTTATCCTCGATGGGACTCTCTGGTTTTCCTGGAATTGATTATTTCCTTTCCCATATTAGGGAAGTTTTCAACTATAAACTCTTCAAATATTTTCTCAGACTCTTTCTTTTTCTCTTCTTCTGGGACCCCTATAATTCGAATGTTGGTGCCTTTAATGTTGTCCGAAAGGTATCTGAGACTGTTCTCAATTCTTTTCATTCTTTTTTCTTTATTCTCCTCTGTGGTAGTTATTTCCATTATTTTATCTTCCAGATCACTTATCTGTTCTTCTGACTCAGTTATTCTGCTATTGATTCCTTCTAGAGAATTTTAAATTTTATTTATTGTGTTGTTCATCACGGTTTGTTTTTGCTCTTTAGTTCTTCCAGGTTCTTATTAAACGTTTCTTGTATTTTCTCCATTCTATTTCTAAGATTTTGGATCATCTTCACTATCATTATTCTGAATTTTTTCAGGTAGACTGCCTATGTCTTCTTCATTTGTTTGGTCTGGTGGGTTTTTACCGTGCTCCATCATCTTCTGCATATTTCTCTGCCTTCTCATTCTGCGTAACTTACTGTGTCTGGGGTTTCCTTTTCGCAGGCTGCAGGTTCGTAGTTCCCATTGTTTTTGGTGTCTGCCCCTAGTGGCTAAGGTTGGTTCAGTGGGTTTCATAGGCTTCCTGGTGGAGGAGACTGGTGCCTGTGTTCTGGTGGATGAGGCTGGATCTTGTCTTTCTGGTGGGCAGGACTGAGTCTGGTGGTGTGTTTTGGGGTGTCTGTGACCTTATTATGATTGTAGGCAGCCTCTCTGCTAATGGGTGGGGTTGTGTTCCTTTCTTGCTAGTTGTTTGGCATGGGGTGTGCAGCACTGGAGCTTGCTGGTCGTTGAGTGGAGCTGGGTCTTAGGATTGAGGCGGAGATCTCTGGGAGAGCTCTCACTGATTGATATTACATGGGGCTGGGAGGTTTTTTTGGTCCAATGTCATGAACTCGGCTCTCCCACCTCAGAGGCTCAGGCCTGACAGCTGGTGGAGCACCATGACCCTGTCAACCATGTGGCTGTTTGGAAGTCTGAGGTCTTCTGTCAGTGTTCGGTAGCTGTTCTGTAGGAGTTGTTCCACATGTAGATGTATTTTTGATGTATTTGTGGGGAGGAAGGTGATCTCCACGTGTTACTCCTCCACCATCTTGAAGGTCCTCTCTCTTCACACCTCCTGTTCCTAGAGGGTCCACATTTCATCTTGATAAAGGTGATATGCCTGACGTGTATCTCACTGCCAGAAGGTGAATTCTTCTTTGGAAGAGAGCACCATCATCCAGAGTCTTAAAATTTTATAAAGTTGTATAGCATAGGGAACTCTGCTCAATATTCTATAATAACCTCACAGAGTGGTAGAGCCAGGGCCAAACCTCTCATCGCAGAAATGGGTTCGGTCTCCTCTCTCTCTCCCCGCCACTCCCCACCCCCAAAACTGGTGTCTTTGTTTTCTGAGTAACTAAGCCTGCTTAGTTAGATGTATTCCTAGGTTTTTTTTTTTTTTTGATGGGGTTGTAAATGGAATTATGTTCTTAATTTCTCCTTCTGATAATTTGTTGTTAGTATATAGAGTGCAACATATTTCTGTATGTTAATTTTGTATCTTGCAACTTTATTGAATTCATTGATGAGTGCTTCCTCCTTTTTTAATTTTAAGTTTCCCTAACCTTTAATAACCAACTCTACAAATATTGGTGTCTTAGTTGATGGTGTGACTCAAACCTGCTTCCTTCTTAATCTAGAATTGATGCACAAGTACATTCACAGTGTTAGTAGGACAAAGGAGTATGCTCAAGTAATTTACCTGGGTTCCACACATATTCCATCCCAGTGTTTAAAAGGATCTCTCTCACCTCCTGGTGATTACAGTCTGCTGCCATCGCAGGATGATGACTCCTCTTCACTTCTGCTGTTCTCTGTACATAATGATTCACTTCTGCTGTTCTCTGTACCTATGCGGCAGCTATGGCATGAAGCTCAATAGGACCCTTGCTAATCTCCAGGCAAGTGAGTACCTGATTTGTAGACTAGGACTAATGAATCCACAGAGCCCTGATTTTCACGGTCAGAAACCCCCCAGATCCCAGTGGATCATTTGGAGTGATGGTAAGAAGACCATTCGTGTTTTACCCATTGGTTCCCAGACTCACATATTCTTCCTTTTGGGGTCACAGACCCATATAGAAGTCTCTAATTTAATGCATATACTGCATCTGGAAGAATAGCATCCTGTACTTTCAGAGTATTCCCTCTGAGAGGGAGCTTCAGGTGTGCCGTTAGAAAGAAATTCCAGCATTCTGTGAAGCTGGCTATTTCTGGATGTTGAGGTATGTGATACAAGTAGTTTATCCCAAGATGATAGGCCCATTTCATCACCATCCCTGCTGTGAAGTTGGACATTCATAGCAGCAGTACCAAAACTGGCCTTGGAAAATAAGAATCTATCCTACTGGATCTATGCATAGCTTCCATCACGGCCATCATGGCCACTCATTTTGTGTGTCCATCATTCCCATTCCAGAGTAGCCAGTAGTGAAGTGACTACTATCAACTGATTAAATCACTTGTATACTGGATTATTCAATGCTTCTTCATTGGTGAATGCTTCCTGGTAGGTATTAATGTGTGGTACAATAATCTTAACACTTCACTGCCATTGTCATCCATCCAGCCCTGTGCTGCTTTCCACCAAGATTGCCTTTTCTCTCATCTTCAATACTTTTTTTTACAAACTCCCAACCAAAAGCCCAGGGCACTTGTTGATACCTAAGAATTTATATATTCTCACTTTGGGCCACTTTCTTTTCAAACAATGTGAATGACCAAAGGAACTTCTTATAACTCTTCTCATTCAGAAGATTTTCCCTCTCTATTCTCTTTTAAGAAAAGGTCTGAATGTACCTATAATGAAATCATTGGTAATATTTCAGCTTGTACCTGGGTACAGTGTGAACCAAACATAAAGCTCAGGCAATTTCTTCCTCCTTCAGCTAGTTGTATACCCTCCACTCTTACCCCAATAGCTATAGCTCTGAGCTGGAGGAGGGACACTGCTGCACTTATGGTGAGTGACAGAGTTGTTTGGGCTATATACTCATGCAGCTAATTTGTGCTCTCTGGTCCTGCTTGGGCTTAATGTACTATTTTCATGATATGATGGACTGCTTCTGGGCTCATCCTACTTTGTGATTTGGCGGATTAATAGAACCCAACTCAAAACAGGTAGTTGCAGAAACCAGGCTCTTTGCTTTCCATAGTCAAGGGTTTAATCTCTTCCAGAAGAGCTCGATATCTGACAAGAGCTACTTTACAAACTGTGTAATACTATTCTGTGATGAATGGTCCAGCATCCAAGAGGGCTGCATTTGTATTCTACCTCTAGGACTTGCCATAAGCTCCATATTGCATCTTTTCCTACCACTGAAACCTCCAACACCATAGGATCTGCCAAAGTATATGGCACAGGGTCAGGGTTGCTTGCATCACTGTTTCAGTCTACTGCAGAGCTTAATCTTAAACCTGGCCCTGCACAAAGCTGACTTCCATGTCACATAGGAAATAGGGCAGATCAGTATTCCTAAATTGAAAAGGTTTAGGTTCATAAATTTTCCATGGTCCATGAATCTTCATAGACTATATGTCTCACCATCTGGAGAACATGTGTTTAAAGGTCTTTCACATACAAGCTACCTCTTGCTTATATTATCCAATCAGCATGATGTCATTTATGTAATGGATCAGTATGATGTTCTGTAGGATGTTTAGGTGATCCAGATCTCTTTGGAATATATAATGACAGAGAGTGGGGACATGAACATAGCACTGAGGCAAAAGTGTAAATGAATATTCTTGACTATCTCACATGACTAGAGTTTCTTATACTCATTTCTCACTGAAATGGAGAATACATTTGCAAAACCAATGGCCACATATCTTATATATGAAGTCTTATTAATCTGCTCTAGCAAAGATGACATATTTAACCCTGAAGCTGTGATCAGTATGTGACTTGGTCAGGGTTTCAGTAGTCTATAATCATTTTACAGGTTTTTATCCAGTTTCTAGAAGGGTCTGACTAGTTAGTTAAATTGAAAAACCCTACATCTTTTAGGTATTTATATCTTTAACAGTGATACCAATCTATTATCCTGCCAGGGATGCTATACTATTTTTTTTTTTTTTTTTTTTTTTTTTTTTTTTTTTTCCCACACACACACACTGTATTTTATTTTTTCAAGAGATAGATAGACTGACACCAAGCATTGTACATGGATGACCACAACAAAAGCAACAATGATTGCAATTACCAAACATGAAACACACTTATACTATGTCATAACATTGACATTCAGTCCAGTAATCCTCCACTGTAACAGCTCCTTTACTTTGCAGTGAAAATTGATTTGTATATTCTTTTCCTCTGAGTCCTTGTGGGATTTTTTTTTTTTTTAATTCAGACAGAAAGTCACAAAAATTATACTCATCCTCATCAGTTCACTCAGTCCCATGTAATTAATTTCTTTTTTTTCATCTTGATCTTTTGTTAGCACTTTTATGAGTTCATCAGTTTTTCATTAGAGTTCTGAAAATGCTTATTCATTCAGTTCAGCAGTACAGTCAGTTACCAGAAACCTGTACTTGTCAGAGTCTTTTCCATGAATTTCTTGAAGATGAAACTCTTTTACAGGAACATATTTGCAAAATCATCAGAGTACACCCAGAACTGTCTGTAAATGACAAAAGACTTAAAAATGACCATGGTTAAAGATTTGATGAAAGTTCATAATAATGCAGTTGACAAGAAAATTAGTTATTTCTGAGATATACATTTTAAAGTAATAACTAGGATTATTACTTATAACATTATACCAGAACATATAAGATTTTTAGACGTTTCCTGTAATGTCTGAAACATTTATATTAACATATTTCCATACATATTTCCATACAAATACAAATATAAGATTTTTAGAAATTTCATGTAATGTCTGAAACATTTATATTAACATATTTCCATACATATTTCCATACAAATACAAATATAAGATTTTTAGAAATTTCATGTAATGTCTGAAACATTTATATTAACATATTTCCATACATATTTCCATACAAATACAAATATAAGATTTTTAGAAATTTCATGTAATGTCTGAAACATTTATATTAACATATTTCCATACATATTTCCATACAAATACAAATATAAGATTTTTAGAAATTTCATGTAATGTCTGAAACTTTTATATTAACATATTTCCATACATATTTCCATACAAATACAAATATAAGATTTTTAGAAATTTCATGTAATGTCTGAAACATTTATATTAACATATTTCCATACATATTTCCATACAAATACAAATATAAGATTTTTAGAAATTTCATGTAATGTCTGAAACATTTATATTAACATATTTCCATACATATTTCCATACAAATACAAATATAAGATTTTTAGAAATTTCATGTAATGTCTGAAACATTTATATTAACATATTTCCATACATATTTCCATACAAATACAAATATAAGATTTTTAGAAATTTCATGTACTGTCTGAAACATTTATATTAACATATTTCCATACATATTTCCATACAAATACAAATATAAGATTTTTAGAAATTTCATGTAATGTCTGAAACATTTATATTAACATATTTCCATACAAATAACCCAATGAAAGTTTAGTATTAGTTGTTTTGTTTGTTTTTTTATACTGCAGGTTCTTATTAGGCATCAGTTTTATACACATCAGTGTATACATGTCAATCCCAATCGCCCAATTCAGCACATCACCATCCCCACCTCATCGCAGTTTTCCCCCCTTGGTGTCCATATGTCCATTCTCTACATCTGTGTCTCAACTTCTGCCCTGCAAACTGGCTCATCTGTACCATTTTTCTACGTTCCACATACATGCATTAACATACGATATTTGTTTTTCTCTTTCTGACTTACTTCACTCTGTATGACAGTCTCTAGATCCATCCACTTCTCAACAAATGACTCAATTTCGTTCCTTTTTATGGCTGAATAATATTCCATCGTATATATGTACCACAACTTCTTTATCCATTCGTCTGTTGATGGGCATTTAGGTTGCTTCCATGACCTGGCTATTGTAAATAGTGCTGCAATGAACATTCGGGTGCACGTGTCTTTTTGAATTACGGTTTTCTCTGGGTATATGCCCAGTAGTGGGATTGCTGGGTCATATGGTAATTCTATTTTTAGTTTTTTAAGGAACCTCCATATTGTTCTCCATAGTGGCTGTATCAATTTACATTCCCACCAACAGTGCAAGAGGGTTCCCTTTTCTCCACACCCTCTCCAGCATTTGTTGTTTGTAGATTTTCTGATGATGCCCATTCTAACAGGAGTGAGGTGATACCTCATTGTAGTTTTGATTTGCATTTCTCTAATAATTAGTGATGTTGAGCATCTTTTCATGTGCTTCGTGGCCGTCTGTATGTCTTCTTTGGAGAAATGTCTATTTAGGTCTTCTGCCCATTTTTGGATTGGGGTGTTTGTTTCTTTGATATTGAGCTGAATGAGCTGTTTATATATTTTGGAGATTAATCCTTTGTCCGTTGATTCATTTGCAAATATTTTCTCCCATTCTGAGGGTTGTCTTTTCGTCTTGTTTATGGTTTCCTTTGCTGTGCAAAAGCTTTGAAGTTTCATTAGGTCCCACTTGTTTATTTTTGTTTTTATTTCCATTACTCTAGGAGGTGGATCGAAAAAGATCTTGCTGTGATTTATGTCAAAGAGTGTTCTTCCTATGTTTTCCTCTAAGAGTTTTATAGTGTCCAGTCTTATATTTAGGTCTCTAATCCATTTTGAGTTTATTTTTGTGTATGGTGTTAGGGAGTATTCTAATTTCATTCTTTTACATGTGGCTGTCCAGTTTTCCCAGCACCAGTTATTGAAGAGACTGTCTTTTCTCCATTGTATATCTTTGCCTCCTTTGTCATAGATTAGTTGACCATAGGTGTGTGTGTTTATCTCTGGGCTTTCTATCTTGTTCCATTGATCTATGTTTCTGTTTTTGTGCCAGTACCATATTGTCTTGATTACTGTAGCTTTGTAGTATAGTCTGAAGTCAGGGAGTCTGATTCCTCCAGCTCCATTTTTTTGCCTCAAGACTGCTTTGGCTATTCGGGGTCTTTTGTGTCTCCATACAAATTTTAAGATGATTTGTTCTAGCTCCGTAAAAAATGCCATTGGTAATTTGATAGGGATTGCATTGAATCTGTAGATTGCTTTGGGTAGTATACTCATTTTCACAATGTTGATTCTTCCAATCCAAGAACATGGTATATCTCTCCATCTGTTGGTATCATCTTTAATTTCTTTCATCAGTGTCTTATAGTTTTCTGCATACAGGTCTTTTGTCTCCCTAGGTAGGTTTATTCCTAGGTATTTTATTCTTTTTGTTGCAATGGTAAATGGGAGTGTTTCCATAATTTCTCTTTCAGATTTTTCATCATTAGTGTATAGGAATGCAAGAGATTTCTGTGCATTAATTTTGTAACCTGCAACTTTACCATATTCATTAATTAGCTCTAGCAGTTTTCTGGTGGCAGTTTTAGGATTCTCTATGTATAGTATCATGTCATCCGCAAACAGTGACAGTTTTACTTCTTCTTTTCCAATTTGTATTCCTTTTATTTCTTTTTCTTCTCTGATTGCTGTGGCTAGGACTTCCAGAACTATGTTGAATAATAGTGGTGAGAGTGGACATCCTTGTCTCGTTCCTGATCTTAGAGGAAATGCTTTCAGTTTTTCACCATTGAGAATGATGTTTGCTGTGGGTTTGTCATATATGGCCTTTATTATGTTGAGGTAGGTTCCCTCTATGCCCACTTTCTGGAGAGTTTTTATCATAAATGGGTGTTGAATTTTGTCAAAAGCTTTTTCTGCATCTATTGAGATGATCATATGGTTTTTATTCTTCAATTTGTTAATATGGTGTATCACATTGATTGATTTGCGTATATTGAAGAATCCTTGCATCCCTGGGATAAATCCCACTTGATCGTGGTGTATGATCCTTTTAATGTGTTGTTGGATTCTGTTTGCTAGTATTTTGTTGAGGATTTTTGCATCTATATTCATCAGTGATATTGGTCTGTAATTTTCTTTTTTTGTAGTGTCTTTGTCTGGTTTTGGTATCAGGGTGATGGTGGCCTCATAGAATGAGTTTGGGAGAGTTCCTTCCTCTGCAATTTTTTGGAAGAGTTTGAGAAGGATGGGTGTTAGCTCTTCTCTAAATGTTTGATAGAATTCACCTGTGAAGCCATCTGGTCCTGGACTTTTGTTTGTTGGAAGATTTTTAATCACAGTTTCAATTTCATTACTTGTGATTGGTCTGTTGATATTTTCTGTTTCTTCCTGGTTCAGTCTTGGAAGGTTATACCTTTCTAAGAATTTGTCCATTTCTTCCAGGTTGTCCATTTTATTGGCATAAAGTTGCTTGTAGTAGTCTCTTAGGATGTTTTGTATTTCTGCGGTGTCTGTTGTAACTTCTCCTTTTTCATTTCTGATTTTATTGATTTGAGTCCTCTCCCTCTTTTTCTTGATGAGTCTGGCTAATGGCTTATCAATTTTGTTTATCTTCTCAAAGAACCAACTTTTAGTTTTATTGATCTTTGCTATTGTTTTCTTTGTTTCTATTTCATTTATTTCTGCTCTGATCTTTATGATTTCTTTCCTTCTGCTAACTTTGGGTTTTGTTTGTTCTTCTTTCTCTAGTTTCTTTAGGTGTAAAGTTAGATTGTTTACTTGAGATTTTTCTTGTTTCTTTAGGTAGGCTTGTATAGCTATAAACTTCCCTCTTAGAACCGCTTTTGCTGCATCCCATAGGTTTTGGGTCGTCGTGTTTTCATTGTCATTTGTCTCTAGGTATTTTTTTATTTCCTGTTTGATTTCTTCAGTGATCTCTTGGTTATTTAGTAACGTATTGTTTAGCCTCCATGTGTTTGTCTTTTTTACGTTTTTTTCCCTGTAATTCATTTCTAATCTCATAGCGTTGTGGTCAGAAAAGATGCTTGATATGATTTCAATTTTCTTAAATTTACTGAGGCTTGATTTGTGACCCAAGATGTGATCTATCCTGGAGAATGTTCCGTGTGCACTTGAGAAGAACGTGTAATCTGCTGTTTTTGGATGGAATGTCCTATATATATCAATTAAATCTATCTGGTCTATTGTGTCATTTAAAGCTTCTGTTTCCTTATTTATTTTCATTTTGGATGATCTGTCCATTGGCGTAAGTGAGGTGTTAAAGTCCCCCACTATTATTGTGTTACTATCGATTTCCTCTTTTATAGCTGTTAGCAGTTGCCTTATGTATTGAGGTGCTCCTATGTTGGGTGCATATATATTTATAATTGTTATATCTTCTTCTTGGATTGATCCCTGGATCATTATGTAGTGTCCTTCCTTGTCTCTTGTAACATTCTTTATTTTAAAGTCTATTTTATCTGATATGAGTATAGCTACTCCAGCTTTCTTTTGATTTCCATTTGCATGGAATATCTTTTTCCATCCCCTCACTTTCAGTCTGTATGTGTCCCTAGGTCTGAAGTGGGTCTCTTGTAGACAGCATATATATGGGTCTTGTTTTTGTATCCATTCAGCCAGTCTATGTCTTTTGGTTGGGGCATTTAATCCATTCACGTTTAAGGTAATTATCGATATGTATGTTCCTATGACCATTTTCTTAATTGTTTTGGGTTTGTTTTTGTAGGTCCTTTTCTTCTCTTGTGTTTCCCACTTAGAGAAGTTCCTTTAGCATTTGTTGTAGAGCTGGTTTGGTGGTGCTGAATTCTCTTAGCTTTTGCTTGTCTGTAAAGCTTTTGATTTCTCCATCAAATCTAAATGAGATCCTTGCTGGGTAGAGTAATCTTGGTTGTAGGTTCTTCCCTTTCATCACTTTAAGTATTTCATGCCACTCCCTTCTGGCTTGCAGAGTTTCTGCTGAGAAATCAGCTGTTAACCTTATGGGGGTTCCCTTGTATGTTATTTGTCGTTTTTCCCTTGCTGCTTTCAATAATTTTTCTTTGTCTTTAATTTTTGCCACTTTGATTACTATGTGTCTCGGTGTGTTTCTCCTTGGGTTTATTCTGTATGGGACTCTCTGCGCTTCCTGGACTTGGGTGGCTATTTCCTTTCCCATGTTAGGGAAGTTTTCGATTATAATCTCTTCAAATATTTTCTCTGGTCCTTTCTCTCTCTCTTCTCCTTCTGGGACCCCTATAATGCGAATGTTGTTGCGTTTAATGTTGTCCCAGAGGTCTCTTAGGCTGTCTTCATTTCTTTTTATTCTTTTTTCTTTAGTCTGTTCCGCAGCAGTGAATTCCACCATTCTGTCTTCCAGGTCACTTATCCGTTCTTCTGCCTCAGTTATTCTGCTATTGATTCCTTCTAGTGTAGTTTTCATTTCAGTTATTGTATTGGTCATCTCTGTTTGTTTGTTCTTTAATTCTTCTAGGTCTTTGTTAATCATTTCTTGCATCTTCTCAATCTTTGCCTCCATTCTTATTCCGAGGTCCTGGATCATCTTCACTATCATTATTCTGAATTCTTTTTCTGGAAGGTTGCCTATCTCCACTTCATTTAGTTGTTTTTCTGGGGTTTTTTCTTGTTCCTTCATCTGGTACATAGCCCTCTGCCTTTTCATCTTCTCTGTCTTTCTGTAACTGTGGTTTTTGGTCCACAGGCTGCAGGATTGTAGTTTTTCTTGCTTCTGTTGTCTGCCCTCTGGTCGTTGAGGCTATCTAAGAGGCTTGATGGGAGGCTCTGGTGGTGGGTAGAGCTGACTGTTGCTGTGGCGGTCAGAGCTCAGTAAAACCTTAATCCACTTGACTGTTGATGGGTGGGGCTGGGTTCCCTCCCTGTTGCTGTGGCGATCAGAGCCCAGTAAAACCTTAATCCACTTGACTGTTGATGGGTGGGGCTGGGTTCCCTCCCTGTTGGTTGTTTTGCCTGAGGCAACCCAACACTGGAGCCTACCCGTGCTCTTTGGTGGGGTTAATGGCAGACTCTGGGAGGGCTCACGCCAAGGAGAACTTCCCAGGACCTCTGCTGCCAGTGTCCTTATCCCCACGGTGAAACAGAGCCACCACTCGCCTCTGCAGGAGACCCCCCAACACCAGCAGGTACGTCTGGTTCAGTCTCCCCCAGGGTCACTGCTCCTTCCCCTGGGTCCCGATGCACACATTACTTTGTGTGTGCCCTCCAAGAGTGGGGTCTCTGTTTCCCCCAGTCCTGTCACAGTCCTGCAATCAATTCCCACTAGACTTCAAAGTCTGATTCTCTAGGAATTCCTCCTCCCTTTGCCGGACCCCCAGGTTGGGAAGCCTGAGGTGGGGCTCAGAACCTTCACTCCAGTGGGTGGACTTCTGTGGTATAAGTGTTCGCCAGTCTGTGAGTCACCCACCCAGCAGTTATGGGATTTGATTTTACTCTGATTGCGCCCCTCCTACCGTCTCACTGTGGCTTCTCCTCTGTCCTTGGACGTGGGGTGTCCTCCTTGGTGAAGTCCAGGGTCTTCCTGTCAATGATTGTCCAGCAGCCAGTTGTGATTCTGGTGCTCTCGCAAGAGGGAGTGAGAGCACGTCCTTCTACTCCGCCATCTTGGTTAATCTCCTATACTATTTTTTATGTATTATTTTGGCTTGGGTGATGGACTGCTTCTGAGGTTGCCACATGGCTTATTCCATAAGCCAAACAACCCAACATCAGGCTATCTCAAATGGCAAATATTCCAATTATACAGACAGGGATTGGGATAATTATCATTGGGTAGGTCTGCAGAACCACTGTGCACACTGTAAACTGTAATTTAGTCAAGTCTTCGTTTATTACCTGAAACCTGTAAGCCCTCACCCTGAGAAAGGGAGTTACTATGATGCTTTATGTTTCTAGGTATCAATGTCAGTACAGTTCCTATGTTTAATAGTCTTTAAAATGTCTGAATAGTTTCTTTATCCAGGGCACGGTCGCTTATGTAAATGGCCATAGATCCCCTTAGGGGAAGAATCATCATGGTATATACTGGCCTCATAGTTGCAGGTTCTTTCTTCTAGGGACCTGGACACCTCTTTAGTAAGTGGGCTCCAGGTCTGAAAACCGGTTTAAGTTTAACTGAATAAGGGGATTGAAACTTTTTATTGGAGAAACTGTACTTTTCATCTTAATCCTCCATTCTTTCATCTTTTTCTTCTTTTTTGCTTGTATATATTGAGCAGTTTTTTTTGTTGTTGAGGCCTGTCAATTTTACCCCTCCTGGCCCCATGTTCATCGTGAGATGCCCTGTAGGCTTTGTTATGGTAATTGCCATCTCCTAGTTTCTGCCAGGTTAAGTGCTGTCTCTATCCCCTCCTTTTGTGAAGGCACAACATTCTTTTAAGTGTTAGTGAGGCCAGTTCCTTCTGCTTTCATTGAGGCTGGTGTCCGTCTTACCCACACTTTCCTGAGGGCCTCGGTGACTGGTATGTCCTCTGGACTCTCATTGGAACATATTTCTCTGGTAAGTCTTCTGGTTTCTCCTAAAATATGTGTTTCTGCTTGTCTACTTTCCTCAGCCTTTTTATTTCTTTGTCTTAATTGTCTATTGGAGTAACCCAATCTTCTTCACTTCACTGAGCAGTGGTCATTTATTTTTCCAGCCTTTAATAAGCTATACTAGGAGTGAGTTTGCACCTCTGCCTGGGGTTTTTGCAAGCATGTTAAATCCAACACCCCAAGAAAATGTGAAATGAATACATTCCTGCTTATCCTATCTTATATTCTGTCCTCCTTGATCAAGTATCCTCAAAATTTAACCCCAGGGGTATTTCTCTGGTCCTTTCAGTATTTGCTAATTCTCGCAACACTTTTAGTGTCTAAACGTTTTCCTTCCTTGGCAGGTCCTATTTATGCTGAGATTTAATCCTAGTCATTATTCTGGCAGCCAAGATAAGAGGTAGGGACAGTTTCTCAATGTAGCACCGGTTGCTGCATTTTCCACCATGGCAGAAGTTCTATGTTATATTTGGGAAGAGAGGGGCACATCCACAAGCTCTGAGTCAACATCCTCAGGAGTATTCATTCAAATGTTCTCTATCCCATGCTTAGAGGATTTCAATTTGTTCAAAACCAGGTCATGATTTTACCCTAACAGACATGCCTTGGCCAGACATTTAAATGTTTCTGAAATGACAAATCTGTCAAGTCTTCAGTTTGCTGATTAGTTGCATATGCTTTTTAACTGTAGGAGAAAAAATAGCTTCTTTGTAAACTACAAAAGATCCCCTCTAGGGCTCACACTGAGTAACTATTTTTAACCCTAGATTTCTCATTGTCCCTCAGCAGGGTATTGGTGCAATTTAACAGAAACAAGCTAACTCCACTGTCTGTGTTGACGTAAGTCCCCATGTATTTTTTGAATGCCTGAAGCATTGCACTTCAGTGGCACTCCCCTTCACTAGGACTTTTTGTGGCATCACTTGCATTGTTAGGGTCTTCTGAGAAACAGACATCCAAATTGAATTAGACTGACAAAAGGTTTCTTGAGTAAAATTCCTCTGGCAGAAAAAAGGGAGGAAGCAAAAGGAGGAGAGAAGAGACTGCAGACCATGGTGCACATATTACCTCTGTGGAGGTGAGTGAGAGAGAAGGATTTGGTAGGAAGGCACTCAGACTGTAGCACAGACCTAAAAAAAATTCAACCGCATTAATGAAGAGTTCTGGAACCAAAGTCTCCCATTGAAGGGATCTTATATTTTGTATGGATGGGTCTGCATTAGCACAACCTGCTGCTCTTAGTTATTAGCTTCAAGCAGACTGTGCAGAATGTGACTTCAGTGATAACATGATGGTGGATTCAGAGCATGATAACTGGGGCCTTTTGTCAATTTCCCTTCCCACAGCAGATCTGAGTGAAACATTTTCATTGCTGACATATCATTTCATTCTCAGCACATAATGCATGCTCCCCAAATATGTGGATAAATGGGAAGAAGGTAATTGTTTGAAGTATTTCATGTTCTTGTTTTAATGCTGCATTTCCCCTTTCTCTCTCTTCGTTATTTTGAAATGATAGATAACATTAGGTTAAGAAACAGTCTGATTTCCTGAGAAGGGGAAGTCTAGCATCTCTCCAGGTGAATAAATTTGATTCATAATGAATCCACCCAGCAAGTTCTACCTCAAGACACAATCAATACAATGGAAATCTGAATTGCCTCACTGTGTGATACTTATAGTGTTACCAAGTACCTAACACCACTGAGCACAGTACTCTATAGTTCACAAGATGTAGTACATTTGGGATTAGATGTGCCCAAATACAAATCATACTTTTGCCATTTTCTGTCTACAGAACCTGGATGAAATTTATTTCTCCAAATCCCAATTTAATATAAAATATCTAACATAAGGATTTGGGGGGTGAAAGAAGGACTTTATGGGATCACATGGAGAACCTTTGGTTATATTACTTTATTGATTTGGACTAGCAATGTTTTGCTACAAACTTAGGCATTACATTGAAGCTAACTGAATACACATTTTATGGTCCTTGTTTTAACACACCATGATATATTGCATTTGGCTTTATAATTGTTATTTTCCAGTTAGAGTATATTGTAATGACCTTATGCATTATATGTACTATATTAATAATATAAAACATTAATTTAGCATTGTATTTCAAATCTGGCTCTACACCACAGTCATTGTGAAATATTTTTAAATATCCAGATTTTTGTATACTGGCTCAGATTAACTTAATCAGAACCTTATAGGATCAAGTTTTTAAGTGATGCTTAGTTATCTAATAGAACATAAATTTGTACTATAGTTTGATAACCATCCTCCTAGCATATTTAGATAGATGAAGAAAAGTGTACTTTTATGATAATATTTACAATAGTGGATAAAGTGATAATTTTAAATGTCATTGAGGCCCAGGCTTTCATTTCCTGATCATCAGGCCCTCACAAATAAGAAGTTATCTCTGGATGAAAATAAGGAAGGTATTTATAGTAGTTAACTAATGCTGTGGAACAAATTACCCCAAGATTTAGAGGCTTAATACAACAAATGTTTATTATCTCACATTTTCTAGGGGTTGAGAACCTGAATGCCATTAGCTCAGGGTTTCTCACAATGCTTCAGTCAAGATGTTGGTCCTGGCTGCAGTCAATCAAAGTTCGACTTGGGATAACTCAGCTCCCAAACTCACTCATATGGCTACTGGCAGGTCTCAGGTTCTCACTTGTTATTGGCTGGAGACATCATTTTCTTGCCAGATGGGCCTCTCCATAGTTCAGTTCACATGTCAACTGACTTTCTGTAAGCAAGTAAGAGAATTAGAGAGAGGTCCAAGTCAGATGCTACAATCTTTCTGTAACTCAGTCTCAGAAGTGACATCTCATAACCACTTTATTAGAAGTGAGTCAATATGCCCGGCCAACATTCACACAATGATGTGAATACCAAAGAGCAGGGATCACTGGGGCCTATTTTTGAGGCTTTCTACCATGGCATTTTAATATTAACTTTAATATCACTCCCTTCCTCTTTACTTCTATTTATGTTAATGTTAGTAATTCATTTATTCACTCATTGTATTGATTTATTGAGATCTATTTTTCAAGACCTAATAAGCTCATTGTAATTTTATGCATGTCTTAATCTGTTCAGGCTACTTTAACATAATACCACAGAGTGCTACCTTATAAACAGTAAAAATTTATTTCTCGCAGTTTCAGCAGCTGGAAAGTACAAGATCAAGGCTCCAGAAAAGTTGAGTTCTGATGAGGACTCTCTTCTTGTTCATAGCTGCCGGTGTCTTCTCACTGTGTCCACACATGGTGGAAGGGCTGGAGATCTTTCTAGAGCCTCTTTTTTGAGAGCACTAAACTCATTCATGAAGCCTCCACCATCATGTCCTAATCATCTTTCCATAACTCAACTCCTAACACAGTCACATAGGGCATTAGTATTTCAACATATGAATTTTATGGGGGCATAAACACTCAAATCATAGAAATGCACCTCTATGAAAGAGCCTATATATTTCCTATTCATCCTGTTATTGCCAGAGTAATAACGGATTTATATATCTTTAAAATACGACATGACTAATCAGCTGATTTTTCCACAGAGTTGTCAACATGGTGCTATTTATCACATTACCTGAACACATGCCTGAGACCTGACCATTTCAGATATGTTTTCAAGAAGCCCATACTATTGAACCCAACTACTGTTGCATTCTCTAGTGATCTCCTCTATAATATTCCTGGCAAAAATTTTAGTATGAGTATTAGCTCTAATGACCCTAGAATTTAAGTTCAATTTGGCATATCACTAGGTTGACAATTAAATAGACATTCTGAATAATGTGGTTTTCTCTAGTTTGTTTTTATTTAGCTGAATACTTTGTAAATAACTTGTCTGTCACTATTCTCAAAAGTAGAAATTCAAGATATATTTTTATGCACTGTAGAATATTCCTCTCATAAGTTACAAATAACATGCAGTCTGAACCTTTCTTCCTCCTTTGTCCTTTTCTAACTGTTCACCTCTTCTGGAACCCAAGTCCTATCTCAGTGCAAACTAATATGGAAAACTTCCCCCAAAATCACAGTTTTACTTAACTAAGTATTAAATATTTTTCTGTGTTATCTCTTATCCTGGCCAATATGGACCCTTTTCAATAGTCACATATTCCTTTGAAGTAATATTCCATTCCTGACATTAAGTGAAGTAAATGAAGTATATCAAATAAGGGTCTATTCTTTGCTGTAACAAAAAAATAATTCCTGACATGTACAGGTTGAAACAGACATGAGCATTTTTAATCTCACTTACGTAAAGTCCACCATTGTCATTCCTGTTTAGTAGGCAGTTTACCTCAAATGGTGATTCAAGAGCACAGGATTCTTCAAATTTGTGTCTCTATTTCCAGACGTGAATTCCAAGATCACTGTGATCATGTACAACAAACCAGTAGAAAGAGAAAAAACGTTGAGGATTGTGCCTTGCCAGTGTTTGTGAGCCATATTAAAAGTGGCTCATATAACTTCCATTCACATGTCATTCACTAGAACTTTTGAAAGGAGGAGTACCAAAGAATTTGCATATATTTTATAATCACTATCATTACCTACTATAAGTTACATCAGTTATTTGCTTAAGGAAAAAAATGTGTCCAGAGCAAGATCATAATCCAACAAGTGAAAATTTAAAATGCACAGGAAATTAAGTCAAATCAACATGGCATGTGCTGAAGTTATAAATTAAAACTATGGACACATAAATACATAAGAATTAGTGTTATCCATATGGATCAGAGGATAGATTTATGTATGTCAGCATATGTTGCTAGACACTGAAGAGTAAAATTGATCTCCCTAGGTAGATTAGATGAAGAATGACATTTGATCACCACTCATGTTCATCATCATAATAATTGTTTCAGGCAAAAGTCACTGATGAAGGGTAAACGTGGTGGATGAGAGCTGATCAGAAGGAGACTATGTGCATCTCACATTGACTCCACACAAGATACTTATTAATTTTAAAGAGAAAATGATAATTTTATATTTTAAAAACCTGGCCAACCCCATCCTAACCCCATCAAGTAACAACACTAGTAATTAGAAGAAGAGATATCATGTGCTTCCTGATATAGTGTGCTGAGAAGGAAGCGTCAGTTCTAGGCAATTTCTACCAAAAATTCATAATCTGAGTCTATTTATAAGGAAGCTGTCTCATTTGTTCCCACAGGATTTTAATTTGCAGAGGTGACTGAGTGACACAGACAGGTCAACCATTGAAGGAAGATTATTATGTTTCTGAGAGAAGGGGCATGTTGCACCATACAGGGCCACAGGGAAAGTATATTGGTTAGGAGACAGAAGCAGGAGTGAGGGAAATGTCCTTTAATGGGGTTTCTAGGGGAAAGGCAAGACACAGCAGAGGAAACAATTTAGGATTGGCTAGTGTGAATAATTTCAGCAAGCTTTGGGTGATAGGAGTGGTCTCTAGTCACCTGGAGTCCTCCCAGGCAAGCCCTTTGCTATCTAAGAATTGCCTAGCCCTGAAGGAGCAGTCTCTCCCTAGTCAGTGAGACTGGAAATGCCAGAGCATCAAGAATACAGAAACTAAAAATACATAGTTAATATAACTTTGCCTGTGATGAATGGATGCCAAATAGACAATACAGAATCTAAGAAAACACGGTTGGAACAGAAGCATCAGACAAACCCAAATGGAGGTGCTTCTGCAAAGTGTATAGCCAGTATTCTTCAAAAATGTCAAGTCATTAAAGACAAAAGAAGATAGGGAAACTATCCAATTTGAAGGAGACTAGTGTTTTCTGTCTGAAATGCAGCAGGGATTCACCTTTATGATCATGCAGGCCAAGTTTAGCAGACCTTCAGTTCTTTCTTTCTATTACTATTCAGCTGAGACATGCTGTTATTATGGAGAAGAGGCATAGGTATGGCAGGGAGTTAACATATTTAAATATATGTTCATATACACGTGGTGGGAATCTTACAAATATAAAATGCACATTTGGGGGCTTCCCTGGTTGCACAGTGGTTAAGAATCTGCCTGCCAATGCAGGGGACACAGTTTCAAGCCCTGGTCCAGGAAGATCCCACATGCTGCAGAGCAACTAAGCCTGTGCACCATGACTACTGAGCCCGCATGCCACAACTACTGAAGCCTGCATGCCTAGAGTCCATGCTCCGCAACAAGAGAAGCCACTGCAGTGAGAAGCCCGCGCACCACAATGAAGAGTAGCCCCCACTTGCCACAACTAGAGAAAGCCCACGTGCAGCAACGAAGATCCAATGCAGCCAAAAATAAAAAAATACATCAAAAAAATAAAATGCACATTTGTTACCAATTATTACAGCAACTTTTCAAAACTAGATATATGTTTGTCCACGCACACGAAAAAATCCTTCATAAAATCAAAAAGCAGAACTTTTTCAGGCAAAATTTCTCTACATAAAAACAAGACAAGTAAAAATTAACAGCAAAATGCTAAGTTAGAAAGAATGAAATAAACATGGGCAAAATTATATGTATATAAAGAATATTTGGAGAGTGGCAAAGGTAGCAGAATAGGATGACTGAGATCACCTCTTCCCACAGGCACATCAAAATTACAACTATTTACCAAGGAATTATCCATGAGAACTACTGGAAGACTAGCAGAAAAAATATTCCACAACTAAAAGTATGAAGAAGGAGCCACAATGAGACAAGTAGTAAGGGTGGAGATGTGGTATAGTCAAGACCCACATCCTCAGCCACACAGGGACCTAGCCCTGCCCACCAGCAGGGTGGCACCAGCCCTAGGACCCCCAGGTCCCACAGCCAGCTGCACCAGGACCAGGATACTAGTGGCCACCAGCCTCCTCATGAGTCAGGGCTTGGTAGCCAATCAAAATAGGGACCAGCCTCACCTACTAAAGTGCCTACTGTAGTCAACCCAACGAACAGAAGGGCCCACTCAGCCCACATAGAGGGCACTCTAAGATCATATAACTCTGGTGACCAGAGATAAGTGTGCCACTGGGCCCCAGAGGACATCTTCCTACATAAGGCCACTTCTCCAAGATCAAGAAATGTAACCCAGGTACTTAATACAAGAATTAGGCAAAATGAGGTGACCGAGGAATATATTCTAAAAGAAGCAACAAAATAAAACCTCAAAAGAAGAATTAAGCAAAGTAGAGATATGCAATCTACACAATAAAGGGTCCAAGGTAATGATCATAAAGGTGCTTAATGAACTCAGGAGAAAAATCGATGAAAACAATGAGAAGTTTAACAAAAAATATAAAGAACCAAACAGAACTGAAGAATACAATAACATATAAATAAAAAATACTAGAAAGAATCAACAGTAGATTAGATGATACAGAGGAACGGATCAGTGAACTGGAAGACAGTGTAGTGGAAATCACTCAAGCTGAACAGAAAAAAGAAAAAACAATTTTAAATGAAGACAGTTTAAGAGACCTCTAGGACAACATCAAGCATACTAACTGTCACATTATAGGGGTCCCAAAAGGAGAAAGAGAGTGAGGGGCAGAGAATTGAATTGAAGCAATAAAAGCTGAAAACTTTCCTAAATTGGGAAAGGAAATAGATATTCAGGTCCAGGAAGCAGAGAGTCCCAAATAAGAAACACCCAAAGAGGACACACCAAGACACGTTGTAATTAAAATGGCAGGAATTGAAGATGAAGAGAAAATCTCAAAAGCAGCAAGGGAAAATCAACAAGATACGTAGAAAGAACTCATATAAGACTGTTGATTGACTTATACCAGAAACTTTGTAGGCCAGAAAGAAGTAGCATGATCTATTTAAAGTGATGAAAGGAAAAAACCTACAACCAAGAGTACTCTACCTGGTAGGCTATTATTCATATTTGAAGGAGAGAGAGTTTTACAGACAAGCAGAAGCTAAAAGAGTTTGGCACCTCTAAACCAGCTTTACAAGAAATGTTAAAGGGTCTTCTCCAAGTGGAAAAGAAAAGAACAGTTAGGAATATGAAAATAACAAAAGGAAAAATCTCATTGGTAAAGGCAAATATACAGAAAAGTTAGTAGATCAAGCACTTATCAATCTAGTAGAAAGGTTGAAAGACAAAAAGTAATAAAATTATCTATATTTACAATAAGTAGTTAAGGGACACACAAAACAAAAAGATTAAAATATGATGTCAAAAATATTAAATGTGGGGGGCCAGTAAAAATATGGGGTTGTTAGAATGCATTAGAACTTAAGAGATCATCAACATAAAATGATCATATATCTTTATAGGTTCTGTATATAAACCTCATGGTAACCACAAACCAAAGATCTATTTTACATACATACACAAAAAAGAGAAAAGAATCCAAACATAGCACTAAGGATAGTCATCAGGTCACAAGGGAAGAGAGCAAAAGAGGAAAGGAACAAAGAACTACAAAAACAACCAGAAAATTATCAAATTAAATTAACAAGATGGCAACAAGTACATAACTATCAATAATTACTTTAAATGTAAAGGGACTAAAGGCTCCAATCAAAAGAGATAGAGGGGATGAATGGATACAAAAACAAGACCCATATATATGCTGCTACAAGAGACTAACTTCAGATCTAAAGACACACAGACTGAAAGTGGAGGATGGAAAAAGGTATGCAATGCAAATGGAAATGAAAAGAAAGCTGGGGTAGCAATACTTATATCAAACAAAATAGACTTTAGAACAAAGACTGTAACAAGAGACAAAAAAGAACATTACAAAATGACCAAGAAATCAAACCAAGAAGATATAACAATTGTAAATATACATGCACCCAACATAGGAGCACCTAAATACAAAATGCAAATATTAACGTACATAAGGGGAGAAATGCATGGTAACACAGTAATAGTAGAAGACTTTAACACCAGATAATCCAGACAGAAAATCAATAACAAAATACTGGTCTTAAGTGACAGGTTAGATCAGATGACCTTAATAGATATATACAGAACAATCTATCCAAAAGAAGCAGAATACACAATTCTTTTCAAGTTCACATGAAACACTTTCCAGAACAGATCACATTAGGCCACAAAACAAGTCACAATAAACTTAAGATTGAGATCATATGATGCATGTTTTCCAACCACAAGTCTATGAAACTGAAATCAACTGCAAGAAAAAACTGAAAGGGACTTGCCTGGTGGTGCAGGGGTTAAAAATCTGCCTGCCAATGCAGGGGACATGGGTTCGAGCCCTGGCCTGGGAAGATCCCACATACCATGGAGCAACTAAGCCCATGCGCCACAACTACTAAGCCTGTGCTCTAGAGCCCACAAGCCACAACTGCTCAGCCTGTGTGCCACAACTACTGAAACCTATGCAGCTAGAGCCCATGCTCTGCAACAAGAGACGCCTGCACACTGCAACGAAGAGTAGCCCCTACTCGCTGCAACTAGAGAAAGCCCATGTGCAGCAACAAAGACCCAACACAGCCAAAAATAAATAAATAAATTTATTTTTTTTAAAAACTGAAAAATAATATGGAGGCTAAAAATATGCTACTAAACAACCAATGAATCACTGAAGAAATCAAAGTAGAAATCAAAAAAATACCTGGAGACAATTGAAAATGAAAACACAATGATCCAAAATCTATGGGACACAGCAAAAGCAGTTCTAAGAAGGAAGTTAATAGTGATACCAGCCTCCCTAAGGAAACAAGAAGAGTCTCAAATAACCTAACCTTAAACATAAAGTTACTAGAAAAAGAGCAGACAAAACCAAATTTAGTAGAAGGAAGGAAATAATAAAGATCAGAGCAGAAATAAATGAAATAGAGACTAAAAAGCAATAGAAAAGATCAATGAAATTAAGAACTAGTTATTTCAAAAGGTAAACAAAATTGATAAACCTTTAGCCAGAATCAGCAAGACAAGAGGGAAAGGACTCAAAGAAATAAAATAAATTAAAAAGAAGTTACAGCAAACACCACGGAAATACAAAAGATCATGAGATTACTACAATCATATTCCATAAAATGGACAACCTAGAAGAAATGGATACATTTCTAGGAATGTGCAATCTCTCAGAACTGAATCAGGAGGAACTAGAAAGTATGAAAAGACCTATGACCAGTAATGAATTTGAATCAGTAATAAAAAGTAAAAAAAAAATTCCCAACAAATAAAAGTCCAGGACTTGACAGATTGATGGGTGAACTCTACCAAACATTTAAGGAGTTAATACCTATCCTTCTCAAACTATTTCAAAAAATTGAAGAGGATGGAACAATTCTGAACGCATTCTATGAGACCAGTATCACCCTGATTCTAAAAGCAAACAAAGACACCTCAAAAAAGGAAAATTACAGGCCAATATCACTGATTAATATAGATGCAAAACTTCCTAACAAACAGAATTCAATTATATATTAAAAGAATAATACACCATGGTAAAGCGGGGTTTATTCCAAGGATGCAAGAACGGCTCAATATATGCAAATCAGTCAATGTGATAAACCACATTAACAAACTGAAGAATAAAAATTATATGATCACCTCACTGAATGCAGAAAAAGCTTTTAACAAGATTCAACATCCATTTATGATAAAATTTCCCCAAAAAGTGGGTATAGAGGGAACATACCTCAACATAAAAAAGGCCACATATGAGAAACCCACAGCCAAAATAATAATGGTGAAAAGCTAAAAACATTTCCTCTAAGATCAGGAAGACAAGGATGCCAACTCTTGACACTTGACATTTCTATTCAACACAGTGTTGGAAGTCCTAGCCACAGCGATAAAACAGGAAAAAGAACTTGTAGTATGGAGGAGAAAAAGATGGCAGAGGAGGATGCTGAGCTCACTTCCCCACCATGAACACATCAAAAATACACCTACTTGTGGAACAATTCTCACTGTATGGGAGAAGATATTTGAAAATGATGTATCTGGAAGGGGATTAATATCTAAATTATACAAATAACATATACAACTCAGTATCAAAAAAAAAAAAACAACCCAATTAAAAACTGGGCAGAGGATCTGAATTGACAGTTTTCCAAAGAAGACATACAGATGGCCAACAAGCACATGAAAAGATGTTCACTATCACCAATCATTAACAGAAGGCAAATCAAAACCATAATGAGATATCAACTTATACCTGTCAGAATGGCTGTTATCAAAAGTCCAACAAATAAGTGTTGGTGAAGATATGGAGAAAAAGGAACTCTCATGCACTGTTGGTGGGAATGTAAATTGGTACAGCCACTATGGAAACATTGCAGAGGTTCCTCAGTAATTAAAAATAGAACTACCATACAATCCAGCAATTCCACTTCTGGGTTTATCTGAAGAAAACATGAACACTAATTAGAAAAGATGTATGCATTCTTACATTCATTGCAGCATTATTCACAATAGCCAAGATATGAAAGCCCCCTACTGCCCATCAATAGATGAGTGGAATAATAACATGTGATATCTATAACAGAATATTACTCAGCCATAAAAAAGAATGAAATCTTGCCATTTGTGACAACGTGGATGGACCTAGAGGGTATTATGCTAAGGGAAATAAGTCAGAGAAACAAATATATAATTTTACTTGTATGTGAAATCTAAAAAACAAAACGAGGGACAAACATAAAACAGGAACAGAGTCATAGATACAGAGAACAAAACAGGTGGTTTCCAGAGGAGAGCAGTGTAGGGGAACCAGTGAAACAGGTAGAGGAAATTAAGAGGTACAAACTTCCAGGTACAGAATAAATGAGTCACAAGGATGGAATGTAAAGCATGGGAAATGTAGTCAATAATAATATAATATCTTTGTATGGTAACAGTTAATAACTAGACTTATTGTGGTGACCATTTTGTAAGGTATAGAAATATTGAATCAATATGTTTTGCATCAGGAACTAACTTAGTGTTGTAGGTCAATTATACTTCAAAGAACAGATAAACAAACTTAGAGAAAAAGATATCAGATTTGTGGTTACCAAAGGCAGAGGATGGGGGAAAGGGGAATAGAACAAGAAAACAAAACAAATTAAGTAATTAAGCCAATTTGATTAGAAAATAAAAGAATAGTGATAAAACTCTATTGAAAGTAACATATATCCATTTAAGTGTTTGGTTCAATGAAACTCACACTGATATTTTTTTAATGGTCACAGGTTGATATTATCTCACATCTGTTAAAAAAATACTTTTTCTCAGGAAGAATACTGTACATAATCCTCAAAGTATATCCACACATCATATTCCAGGAGCATAATCCCACAGTTAAAAATTAATGTCAAAAATACTTCAAGGGTGGAAGTTTTAACTCAAAAGTAACATTTTTTTTGAAGTTTCAGCTAAAGTTTTGCATTCTGTAAACACATTGGTGTTAAATGACTGCTAGTTACCAATCACAGTGAAGCACAGTGGGAGGAGAAAAAAAAACCTTGACCTCTATCATCATGGAATAAAGAAAGAAAAATATATTCCAGCCTAAAAACATGTGATAAATGTGACACATTTCATCTCTGAATATTACATTAGTAGTACTTGTAGTAACAGAAGATAGTTATAGTACTAGTAGTACATAGTAGTAGTGGTAGTAGCAGCAGCAACAGCAGCATTAGTGGTGATTGTTGTGGTGGTCAAAGTAAAATTAGAATATCAAAAAAAATAAAAAAGGTTTTATGATAAATCTGGACTTGCACAAATTGATAGTTCTGTATTCTTTTTTTTTCCTTTTAACATCTTTAATGGAGTATAATTGCTTTACAATGCTGTGTTAGTTTCTGCTTTAAAACAAAGTGAATCAGTTATACATATACATATGTTCCCATATCTCTTCCCTCTTGGGTCTCCCTCCCTCACACTCTCCCTATCCCACCCCTCTATGGGGTCACAAAGCACCAAGCTGATCTCCCTGTGCTATGCGGCTGCTTCCTACTAGCTATCTATTTTACCTTTGGTAGTGTATAAATATCCATGCCACTCTCTCACTTTGTCACAGCTTACCCTTCCCCCTCCCCATATCCTCAAATCCAATCTCTAGTAGGGCTATGTCTTTATTCCCATCTTGCCCCTAGGTTCTTCATGACCTTTTTTATTTTTCCTTAGATTCCATATATATGTTTTAGCATACGGTATTTGCTTTTCTCTTTCTGACTTACTTCACTCTATATGACAGACTCTACGTGCATCCACCTCACTACAAATAACTCAATTTCGTTTCTTTTTATGGCTGAGTAATATTCCATTGTATATATGTGCCACACCTTTATCCATTCATCTGTTGATGGACACTAAGGTTGCTTCCATGTCCTGGCTATTGTAAATAGAGCTGCAATGAACATTTTGGTATGTGACTCTTTTTGAATTATGGTTTTCTCTGGGTATATGCCCAGTAGTGGGATTGCTGGGTCATATGGTAGTTCTATTTTTAGTTTTTAAAGGAACCTCCATACTGTTCTCCATAGTGGCTGTATCAATATACATTGCCACCAACAGTGCAAGAGGGTTCCCTTTTCTCCACATGCTCTCCAGCATTTATTGTTTGTAGATTTTTTTTTTTTTTTTTAAACTTAGTGACTCAACGTAACAACACAGTTTTTTTTGTGGGTTTTTTTTTTTTAATTTTTTTTTTTTATAGCTACTTTATTTATTTATTTATTTATTTTTGGCTGTTTTGGGTCTTCGGTTCGTGCAAGGGCTTTCCCTAGTTACGGCAAGTGGGGGCCACTCTTCATCGCGGTGCAGGGACCGCTCTTCATCGCAGTGCGCGGGCCTTTCACTATCGCAGCCCCTCCCGTTGCGGGGCACAGGCTCCAGACGCGCAGGCTCAGTAGTTGTGGCTCACGGGCCCAGCTGCTCCGTGGCATGTGGGATCTTCCCAGACCAGGGCTCGAACCTGTGTCCCCTGCATTAGCAGGCAGATTCTCAACCACTGCGCCACCAGGGAAGCCCTGTTTGTAGATTTTTTGATGATGGCCATTCTCACCAGTGTGAGATGATATCTCATTGTAGTTTTGATTTGCATTTCTCTAATGATTAATGATGTTGAGCATTCTTTCATGTGTTTGTTGGCAATCTGTGTATCTTCTTTGGAGAAATGTCTATTTAGGTCTTCTGCCCATTTTTGGATTGGGTTGTTTGTTTTTTTCATATTGAGCTGCATGAGCTGCTTATAAATTTTGGAGATTAATCCTTTGTCTGTTGCTTCATTTGCAAATATTTTCTCCCATTCTGAGGCTTCTCTTTTCATCTTGTTTATGGTTTCCTTTGCTGTGCAAAAGCTTTTAAGTTTCATTAGGTCCCATTTGTTTATTTTTCTTTTTATTTCCATTTCTCTAGGAGGTGGGTCAAAAAGGATCTTGCTGTGATTTATGTCATAGAGGGTTCTGCCTATGTTTTCTTCTAAGAGTTTGATAGTGTCTGGCCTTACATTTAGGTCTTTAATCCATTTTGAGTTTATTTTTGTGTATGGTGTTAGGGAGTGTTCTAATTTCATTCTTTTACATGTAGCTGTCCAGTTTTCCCAGCACCACTTATTGAAGAGGCTGCCTTTTCTCCATTGTATATTGTTGCCTCCTTTATCAAAGATAAGGTGACCATATGTGCGTGGGTTTATCTCTGGGCTTTCTATCCTGTTCCATTTATCTGTATTTCTATTTTTCTGCCAGTACCATACTGTCTTGATTACTGTAGCTTTCTAGTATAGTCTGAAGTCATGGAGTCTGATTCCTCCAGCTCCGTTTTTCTTTCTCAAGATTGCTTTAGCTATTCAGGGCCATTTGTGTTTCCATACAAATTGTGAAATTTTTGTTCTAGTTCTGTGAAAAATGCCAGTGGTAGTTTGATACAGATTGCATTGAATCTGTAGATTGCTTTGGGTAGTATAGTCATTTTCACAATGTTGATTCTTCCAGTCCAAGAACATGGTATATCTCTCCATCTATTTGTGTCATCTTTAATTTCTTTCATCAGTGTCTTATAATTTTCTGCATACAGGTCTTTTGTCTCCTTAGGTAGGTTTATTCCTAGATATTTTATTCTTTTTGTTGCAGTGGTAAATGGGAGTGTTTTCTTAAATTCACTTTCAGATTTTTCATCATTAGTGTATAGGAATGCAAGAGATTTCTGTGCATTAATTTTGTATCCTGCGACTTTACCAAATTCTTTGATTAGCTCTAGTAATTTTCTGGTAGCATCTTTAGGATTCTTTACGTATAGTATCATGTCATCTACAAACAATGAGAGCTTTACTTCTTCTTTTCCAATCTGGATTCCTTTTATTTCTTTTTCTTCTCTGATTGCTGTTGCTAAAACTTCCAAAGCTACGTTGAATAATAGTGGTGAGAGTGGGCAACCTTGTCTTGTTCCTGATCTTAGTGGAAGTGGTTTCAGTTTTTCACCATTGAGGACGATGTTAGCTGTGGGTTTGTCATATATGGCCTTTATTATGTTGAGGTAAGTTCCCTCTATGACTACTTTCTGGAGGGTTTTTATCATAAATGGGTGTTGAATTTTGTCGAAAGCTTTTTCTGCATCTATTGAGATGATCATATGGTTTTTATTTTTCAGTTAATATGGTGTATCACATTGATTCATTTGCGTATATTGAAGAATCCTTGCATTCCTAGGATAAACCCCACTTGATCATGGTGTATGATACTTTTAATGTGCTGTTGGATTCTGTTTGCTAGTATTTTGTTGAGGATTTTTGCATCTATGTTCAATGATATTTGCTGTAGTTTTCTTTCTTTTTGACATTTTTGTCTGGTTTTGGTATCATGGTGATGATGGCCTTGTAGAATGAGTTTGGGAGTATTCCTCCCTCTGCTATATTTTGGAAGATTTTGAGAAGGATAGGTGTTATCTCTTCTCTAAGTGTTTGATAGAATTCGCCTGTGAAGCCATCTGGTCCTAGGCTGTTGTTTCTTGGAAGATTTTTAATCACAGTTTCAATTTCAGTGCTTGTGATTGGTCTGTTCATATTTTCTATTTCTTCCTGGTTGAGTCTCGGAAGGTTGTTCATTGCCAAGAATTTGTCCATTTCTTCCAGGTTTTCCAATTTATTGGCATATAGTTGCTTGTAGTAATCTCTCATGATCCTTTCTATTTCTGCAGTGTCAGTTGTTACTTCTCCTTTTTCATTTCTAAATCTGTTGATTTGAGTCTTCTTCCATTTTTTCTTAACGAGTCTGGCTAATGGTTTATCAATTTTGTTTATCTTCTCAAAGAACCAGCCTTTAGTTTTATTGATCTTTGCTATCGTTTCCTTTATTTCTTTTTCATTTATTTCGGATCTGATCTTTATGATTTCTTTCCTTCTGCTAACTTTGGGGGTTTTTTGTACTTCTTTCTCTAATTGCTTTAGGTGTAAGGTTAGGTTGTTTATTTGAGATGTTTCTTGTTTCTTAAGGTAGGATTGTATTGCTATAAACTTCCCTTTTAGAACTGCTTTTGCTGCATCCCATAGGTTTTAGGTCGTTGCATTTTCCTTGTCATTTGTTTCTAGGTATGTTTTGATTTCCTCTTTGATTTCTTCAGTGATCTCTTGGTTATTTAGTAGTGTATTGTTTATCCTCCATGTGTTTGTATTTTTTACAGATTTTTTCCTGTAATGGATATCTAGTCTCATAGCCTTGTGGTCGGAAAAGATACTTGATACGATTTCAATTTTCTTAAATTTACCAAGGCTTAATTTGTGACCCAAGATATGATCTATCCTGGAGAATGTTCCATGAGCACTTGAGAAGAAAGTGTGTTCTATTGTTTTTGGGTGGAATGGCCTATAAATATCATTTAAGTCCATCTTGTTTAATGTATCATTTAAAGCTTGTGTTTCCTTCTTTATTTTCATTTTGGATGATTTGTCCACTGGTGAAAGTGGGGTGTTAAAGTCCCCTGCTATGATTGTGCTACTGTTGATTTCCTCTTTTATGGCTGTTAGTATTTGCCTTATGTATTGAGGCGCTCCTATGTTGGATGCATAAATATTTACAATTGTCATATCTTCTTCTTGGATTGATCCCTTGATCATTATGTAGTGTCCTTCTTTGTCTCTTGTGATAGTCTTTGTTTTACAGTCTATTTTGTCTGATATGAGAATTGCTACTCCAGCTTTCTTTTGATTTCCATTTGCATGGAATATCTCTTTCCATCCCCTCACTTTCAGTCTGTATGTGTCCCTAGGTCTGAAGTGGGTCTCTTGTAGACAACATATATATGAGTCTTGTTTTTGTATCCATTCAGCCAGTCTGTGTCTTTTGGTTGGAGCATTTAATCCATTTACATTTAAGGTAATTATCAATATGTATGTTCCTATTACCATTTTCTCAATTGTTTTGGGTTTGTCATTGTAGATCTTTTCCTTCTCTTGTGTTTCCTGCCTAGAGAAGTTCCTTTAGCATTTGTTGTAAAGCTGGTTTGGTGGTGCTGAATTCTCTTAGCTTTTGCTTGTCTGTAAAGTTTTTCATTTCTCCATCAAATCTGAATGAGATCCTTACTGGATAGAGTAATCATGGTTGTAGGTTTTTCCCCTTCATCACTTTAAATATGTCCTGCCACTCCCTTCTGGCTTGCAGAGTTTCTGCTGAAAGATCAACTGTTAACCTTATGGGGATTCCCTTGTATGTTATTTGTTATTTTTCCCATGCTGCTTTTAATATTTTTCTTTGTATTAATTTTTGATAGCTTGATTATTACATGTCTTGGAGTGTTTCTCTTTGGTTTTATCCTGTATGGGACTCTCTGTGCTTCCTGAACTTGATTAACTATTTCCTTTTCCATATTAAGGAAGTTTTCAACTATAATCTCTTCAAATATTTTGGCAGTCCGTTTCTTTTTCTCTTCTTCTTCTGGGATCCCTATAATCCGAATGTTGTTGCATTTAATGTTGTCCCCAAGGTCTCTGAGACTGTCCTCAATTCTTTTCATTCTTTTTTCTTTATTCTGCTGCTGTAGTAGTTATTTCCACTGTGTTTTCTTCCAGGCCACTTATCCATTCTTCTGCCTCAATTTTTGTGCTATTGATTACTTCTAGAGAATTTTAAATTTCATTTACTGTGTTGTTCATCATTGTTTGTTTGCTCTTTAGTTCTTCTAGGTCCTTGTAAAACGTTTCTTGTATTTTCTCCATTCTATTTCCAAGATTTTGGATCATCTTTACTATCACTCTGAATTCTTTTTCCGTTAGACTGCCTTTTTCCTCTTCATTTGTTAAGTCTGGTGGGTTTTTACCTTGCTCCATCATCTGCTGTGTGTTTCTCTGTCTTATCATTTTGCTTAACTTACTGTGTTTGGGGTCTCCTTTTTGCAGGCTGCAGGTTCGTAGTTCCCGTTGTTTTTGGTGTCTGCCCCCAGTGGCTAAGGTTGTTTCAGTGGGTTGTGTAGGCTTCCTGGTGGAGGGGACTAGTGCCTGTGTTCTGGTGGATGAGGCTGGATCTTGTCTTTCTGGTGGGCAGATCCACGTCTGGTGGTGTGTTTTGGGGTGTCTGTGGACTTATTATGATTTTAGGTGGCCTCTCTGCTAATGGGTGGGGTTGTGTTCCTGTCTTGCTAGTTGTTTGGCATAGGGTGTCCAGCACTGTAGCTCGCTGCTTGTTGAGTGGAGCTGGGTCTTGGCGTTGAGATGGAGATCTCTGGGAGATTTTTTCCGTTTGATATTACATGGAGCTCAGATGTCTCTTGTGGACCAATATCCTGAACTTGGCTCTCCCACCTCAGAGGCACAGCCCTGACGCCTGGCTGGAGCACAAAGAGCCTGTTATCCACACAGCTCAGAATAAAAGAGAGAAAAGAAAGAAAAAAAGAAAGAAAGAAGAAGATAAAATGAAATAAAATAGTTATTAAAATAAAAAATAATTATAAAAAATATTTTTAAGTAATAAAAAAAAAAGAAAGAAAGAAGAGACCAACCAAACCAAAAAACAAATCCACCAATGATAACAAGTGCTAAAAACTATACTAAAAACAAAAAATAAGAAAAAAACGGACAGACCTAACCATAAGACAAATGGTAAAAGCAAAGCTATACAGACAAAATCACACACAGAAGCATACACATACACACTCACAAAAAGAGAAGAAGGGGAAAAAATATATATATATCGTTCCTCCCAAAGTCCACCTCCTCAAGTTGGGATGATTCGTTGTCTATTCAGGTATTCCACAGATGCAGGGTACATCAAGTTGATTGTGGAGATTTAATCCACTGCTCCTGAGGCTGCTGGGAGAGATTTCCCTTTCTCTTCTTTGTTCGCAGAGCTCTTGGGGTTCAGCTTTGGATTTGGTCCCACCTCTGCGTGTAGGTCGCCTGAGGGCGTCTGTTCTTCACTCAGACAGGACCGGGTTAAAGGAGCAGCTGATTCGGGGGCTCTGGCTTACTCAGGCCAGGGGTACGGAGTGCAGGGTGAGCCTGCGGCTGCAGAGGCCTGCGTGACGTTGCACCAGCGTGAGGCGCGCCTTGTGTTCTCCCTGGGAGGTTGTCCCTGGATCATGGAATCCTAGTAGTGGCAGGCTGCATAGGCTCCTGGGAGGGGAGGTGTGGTTAGTGACCTGTGCTTGCACACAGGCTTTTTTGTGGCTGCAGCAGCAGCCTTAGCATCTCATGCCCGTCTCTGGTGTCCGCGCTGATAGCCACGGCTTGTGCCTATCTTTGGAGCTCCATTTGGCGGTGCTCTTAATCCCCTCTCCTCGCGCACCAGGAAACAAAGAGGCAAGAAAAAGTCTCTTGCCTCTTAGGCAGCTCCAGACTTTTTCCTGGACTCCCTCCCAGCTAGCTGTGGCACACTAGCCCCCTTCAGACTGTGTTCACGCAGCCAACCTGAGTCCTCTCCCTGGGATCTGGCCTCAGAAGCCTGAGCCTCAGCTCCCAGCCCCCACCAGTCCCGGTGGGCGGGCAGACAAGCCTCTCTGGCTGGTGAGTGCTGGTCGGCACCGATCCTCTGTACGGGAATCTCTCCGCTTTACCCTCTGCACCCCTGTTGCTGCGCTCTCCTCCGTGGCTCCGAAGCTTCCCCCCTCTGCCACCCACAGTCTCCGCCCACAAAGGGGCTTCCTAGTGTGTGGAAACCTTTCCTCCTTCACAGCTCCCTCCCACTGGTGCAGGTCCTGTCCCTATTCTTTTGTCTCTGTTTTTTCTTTTTTCTTTTGCCGTACCCAGGTATGTGGGGAGTTTCTTGCCTTTTGGGAGGTCTGAGGTCTTCTGCCAGCGTTCAGTAGGTGTTTTGTAGGAGTTGTTCCACATGTAGATGTATTCCTGATGTATTTGTGGGGAGGAAGGTGATCTCTACGTCTTAGTCTTCCACCATCTTGAAGCTCCTCCCTCGGTCATGTTCTTTTAAAACCCATCTAGGCGGCAGCGGCCCCTCTATAAGTTTTTAGTAATTATTTATTAAATATGTTAAGTTAAAGATCTTAAGAAGTATATAATACCAAATCTTTGTTAAAATCATACATTATAATTTATACTTTTAAAATTATATCTATTTATAAAATTACATATTTTATACAATTTCTATTTAATTGATATTTTAAAATATAAATTTTATAAGTATTTTATATAATTATATTTATAAAATTAATTTTAACAATGTGTGTTATTTAAAGCAAAGCATAAAGGCATTATCTATATTTATATTAATGGTATGTTTTTTTTCAGCAAAGTAATAAACATACATTACATTAATTCAAATTGAAAATCAACTATGAAATCAGTTAATGAACTTAATCTTATCTGAAATTTACTTTATTTTTTATCTTTTTAATTTTTTTTTGGCTGCACCACATGGCTTGCGAGATTTTAGTTCCATGACCAGGGATCGAACCCAGACCATGGCAGTGAAAGCGAAATTCCTCGCCCATGGACTGCAAGGGAACTCCCTGAAATTTACTTTAAAAAGTAAAGCATTTTCAAATTATAAAATTTCAACTATAATATTTACAAAACTATACATATCAAGCTTCATCTTTGTGATATTATTGAAGGTCCTAATTGAATTGAAAAAGCATCTAAAGATTTTTTGTTTCATTGTATACATTTTAATAGGAACAATATTTGACTTATTTTAAAATTTTTACAGAGTAAATTAATATCACTTACAGTTTGTTTTCTTATTTGGAGGGATATCATTGTACATTAGCCAAACATCATTTGGAATTCTAATCACTTACAATTTCTTTTTTTGTTTATTTTTTTATTTATTATTTATTTATTTTTGGCTGCATTAGGTCTTCATTGCTGCACGTGGCCTTTTTCTAATTGCTACTAGCGGGGGCTACTCTGTTGCAGTGCACTGGTTTCTCATTGCAGTGGCTTCTGTTGTTGCAGAGCACGGGCTCTAGGCACGTGGGCTTCAGTAGTTGTGGCACATGGGCTCAGTAGTTGTGGCTTACAGGTTCTAGAGCGCAGGCTCAGTAGTTGTGGCTCATGGGCTTAGTTGCTCCGTGGCATGTGGGATCTTCCTGGACCAGAGCTCGAACCCCTGTTCCCTACATTGGCAGGCAGATTTTTAACCACTGTGCCACCAGGGAAGCCCTACTTACAATTTCTAAAAACAAAACTAGGTGCCCTGAAATCTACATGTAACATATTTTATAAAATAAGAACCCATTATTTGGTTATGTAATTAATTCATCTAATTGACCGCTATGCCATTCAACATATACTTAGTCAATTATGCAAAGTTAAGATGCAAATAATAGGGACTTCCTTGGTGGCTCAGTGGATAAGAATCCACCTGCCAATGCAGCAGACATGGGTTCGATCCCTGGTCCGGGAAGATCCCACATACTGCAGAGAAACTAAGACCGTGCACCACAACTACTGAGCCTGCACTCTAGAGCCTGCATGCCACAACTACTGAGCCCACATGCTTAGAGCCCATGCTGCGCAACAAGAGAAGCCCCCGCTTGAATAGAGAAAGCCCATGTGCAACAGCAAAGACCCAACACAGCCAAAAATAAATAAAATTAAAATATAAAAAACAAAAAAGAAGAGATGCAAATAATAAAACCAGTGCATAATAATGAAAAGTTTAAGGTTGTTAGAAAGTTCTTTTCATTAAAAAATAAGAATATTTATTTCAAAGGTGTATAGCATTTGACTGTGAGCTTTCATTTAGGAAGCAGACTGAAAAAAAGAAACAAAAATTCATTTTTGAATGAATGTGTTAATTATGGTTTTATAACAAATGAATATATATATTGATTGTATTTTAAACTAGAGATGCAATTTGAAACTTGGCATTTTCGGATTTCAAGCCCCACTAAGATTTCTTATTAAAAAGTAAACCATGTTCTTTAAAATAATTAATCTTTATTTAGATGAGATAGATAGAGGTCAATATGATTCTGATTTCCTACAGAGTTAAAACTGTAGACAAATAAGATGGAAGAGATATTTTCATTAACCTTTTACACTGTAGTTTTGCTTATACTGAATGAATAGTAGTTAACATTGCTATAATATCATTTTATAATGCCATGTAGTAAAAACAATATGAACTCTTCTAACCTCCTTTGTATATCAGAACAAGAACAAAAAAGATATGTGAAAAGATATCTCAAAACTAATATAGAGGAGATATTTACCAAAAACAAATAAATTTCAGGAAAGTAATTTGGAAAAAATTGCAGAGTGAATATTTACGCAGTTTAAAACAAAAGCAATTATGTTGTTCTGAGTATATGACATTTTAATATGTACAGTATGATCCATAGAAAGAATTATTCAATAGTTGGAAGCGCTTAGTGTGACCATATTATTTAATACAAATCTTTCAAAGTGATTGAATATTCAAAATACATACAGTAATTATATGTGTACAAGTTCATTAGTGACAGTCTCTACACCTTAATTCCTTAAAATAATCACGTAATAAAGCCCTGCAAATTCAGGGTTTCACAGATCAATGCAGAGCCTAATTGTAGAAAAGCTTGAAGAGATATCTTGATTCATGTAGACACAGGGGTACTTACATGGGTGCCAATCAGAAAACAATTAGAATAAAATTCTCTCCACCAGAGCCTCCCATCAAGCCTCTTAGATAGCCTCAACCACCAGAGGGCAGACAACAGAAGCAAGAAAAACTACAATCCTGCAGCCTGTGGACCAAAAACCACAGTTACAGAAAGACAGAGAAGATGAAAAGGCAGAGGGCTATGTACCAGATGAAGGAACAAGAAAAAACCCCAGAAAAACAACTAAATGAAGTGGAGATAGGCAACCTTCCAGAAAAAGAATTCAGAATAATGATAGTGAAGATGATCCAGGACCTCGGAATAAGAATGGAGGCAAAGATTGAGAAGATGCAAGAAATGATTAACAAAGACCTAGAAGAATTAAAGAACAAACAAACAGAGATGACCAATACAATAACTGAAATGAAAACTACACTAGAAGGAATCAATAGCAGAATAACTGAGGCAGAAGAACGGATAAGTGACCTGGAAGACAGAATGGTGGAATTCACTGCTGCGGAACAGACTAAAGAAAAAAGAATAAAAAGAAATGAAGACAGCCTAAGAGACCTCTGGGACAACATTAAACGCAACAACATTCGCATTATAGGGGTCCCAGAAGGAGAAGAGAGAGAGAAAGGACCAGAGAAAATATTTGAAGAGATTATAATCGAAAACTTCCCTAACATGGGAAAGGAAATAGCCACCCAAGTCCAGGAAGTGCAGAGAGTCCCATACAGAATAAACCCAAGGAGAAACACGCCGAGACACATAGTAATCAAAGTGGCAAAAATTAAAGACAAAGAAAAATTATTGAAAGCAGCAAGGGAAAAACGACAAATAACATACAAGGGAACTCCCATAAGGTTAACAGCTGATTTCTCAGCAGAAACTCTGCAAGCCAGAAGGGAGTGGCATGAAATACTTAAAGTGATGAAAGGGAAGAACCTACAACCAAGATTACTCTACCCAGCAAGGATCTCATTTAGATTTGATGGAGAAATCAAAAGCTTTACAGACAAGCAAAAGCTAAGAGAATTCAGCACCACCAAACCAGCTCTACAACAAATGCTAAAGGAACTTCTCTAAGTGGGAAACACAAGAGAAGAAAAGGACCTACAAAAACAAACCCAAAACAATTAAGAAAATGGTCATAGGAACATACATATCGATAATTACCTTAAACGTGAATGGATTAAATGCCCCAACCAAAAGACATAGACTGGCTGAATGGATACAAAAACAAGACCCATATATATGCTGTCTACAAGAGACCCACTTCAGACCTAGGGACACATACAGACTGAAAGTGAGGGGATGGAAAAAGATATTCCATGCAAATGGAAATCAAAAGAAAGCTGGAGTAGCTATACTCATATCAGATAAAATAGACTTTAAAATAAAGAATGTTACAAGAGACAAGGAAGGACACTACATAATGATCCAGGGATCAATCCAAGAAGAAGATATAACAATTATAAATATATATGCACCCAACATAGGAGCACCTCAATACATAAGGCAACTGCTAACAGCTCTAAAAGAGGAAATCGACAGTAACACAATAATAGTGGGGGACTTTAACACCTCACTTACACCAATGGACAGATCATCCAAAATGAAAATAAATAAGGAAACAGAAGCTTTAAATGACACAATAGACCAGATAGATTTAATTGATATATATAGGACATTCCATCCAAGAACGGCAGATTACACGTTCTTCTCAAGTGCACACGGAACATTCTCCAGGATAGATCACATCTTGGGTCACAAATCAAGCCTCAGTAAATTTAAGAAAATTGAAATCATATCAAGCATCTTTTCTGACCACAACGCTATGAGATTAGAAATGAATTACAGGGAAAAAAACGTAAAAAAGACAAACACATGGAGGCTAAACAATACGTTACTAAATAACCAAGAGATCACTGAAGGAATCAAACAGGAAATAAAAAAATACCTAGAGACAAATGACAATGAAAACACGACGACCCAAAACCTATGGGATGCAGCAAAAGCGGTTCTAAGAGGGAAGTTTATAGCTATACAAGCCTACCTAAAGAAACAAGAAAAATCTCAAGTAAACAATCTAACTTTACACCTAAAGAAACTAGAGAAAGAAGAACAAACAAAACCCAAAGTTAGCAGAAGGAAAGAAATCATAAAGATCAGAGCAGAAATAAATGAAATAGAAACAAAGAAAACAATAGCAAAGATCAATAAAACTAAAAGTTGGTTCTTTGAGAAGATAAACAAAATTGATAAGCCATTAGCCAGACTCATCAAGAAAAAGAGGGAGAGGACTCAAATCAATAAAATCAGAAATGAAAAAGGAGAAGTTACAACAGACACCGCAGAAATACAAAACATCCTAAGAGACTACTACAAGCAACTTTATGCCAATAAAATGGACAACCTGGAAGAAATGGACAAATTCTTAGAAAGGTATAACCTTCCAAGACTGAATCAGGAAGAAACAGAAAATATCAACAGACCAATCACAAGTAATGAAATTGAAAGTGTGATTAAAAATCTTCCAACAAACAAAAGTCCAGGACCAGATGGCTTCACAGGTGAATTCTATCAAACATTTAGAGAAGAGCTAACACCCATCCTTCTCAAACTCTTCCAAAAAATTGCAGAGGAAGGAACTCTCCCAAACTCATTCTATGAGGCCACCATCACCCTGATACCAAAACCAGACAAAGACACTACAAAAAAAGAAAATTACAGACCAATATCACTGATGAACATAGATGCAAAAATCCTCAACAAAATACTAGCAAACAGAATCCAACAACACATTAAAAGGATCATACACCACGATCAAGTGGGATTTATCCCAGGGATGCAAGGATTCTTCAATATACGCAAATCAATCAATGTGATACACCATATTAACAAATTGAAGAATAAAAACCATATGATCATCTCAATAGATGCAGAAAAAGCTTTTGACAAAATTCAACACCCATTTCTGATAAAAACTCTCCAGAAAGTGGGCATAGAGGGAACCTACCTCAACATAATAAAGGCCATATATGACAAACCCACAGCAAACATCATTCTCAATGGTGAAAAACTGAAAGCATTTCCTCTAAGATCAGGAACGAGACAAGGATGTCCACTCTCACCACTATTATTCAACATAGTTCTGGAAGTCCTAGCCACGGCAATCAGAGAAGAAAAAGAAATAAAAGGAATACAAATTGGAAAAGAAGAAGTAAAACTGTCACTGTTTGCGGATGACATGATACTATACATAGAGAATCCTAAAACTGCCACCAGAAAACTGCTAGAGCTAATTAATGAATATGGTAAAGTTGCAGGTTACAAAATTAATGCACAGAAATCTCTTGCATTCCTATACACTAATGATGAAAAATCTGAAAGAGAAATTATGGAAACACTCCCATTTACCATTGCAACAAAAAGAATAAAATACCTAGGAATAAACCTACCTAGGGAGACAAAAGACCTGTATGCAGAAAACTATAAGACACTGATGAAAGAAATCAAAGATGATACCAACAGATGGAGAGATATACCATGTTCTTGGATTGGAAGAATCAACATTGTGAAAATGAGTATACTACCCAAAGCAATCTACAGATTCAATGCAATCCCTATCAAATTACCAATGGCATTTTTTACGGAGCTAGAACAAATCATCTTAAAATTTGTATGGAGACACAAAAGACCCCGAATAGCCAAAGCAGTCTTGAGGCAAAAAAATGGAGCTGGAGGAATCAGACTCCCTGACTTCAGACTATACTACAAAGCTACAGTAATCAAGACAATATGGTACTGGCACAAAAACAGAAACATAGATCAATGGAACAAGATAGAAAGCCCAGAGATTAACCCACGCACCTATGGTCAACTAATCTATGACAAAGGAGGCAAAGATATACAATGGAGAAAAGACAGTCTCTTCAATAAGTGGTGCTGGGAAAACTGGACAGCCACATGTAAAAGAATGAAATTAGAATACTCCCTAACACCATACACAAAAATAAACTCAAAATGGATTGGAGACCTAAATATAAGACTGGACACTATAAAACTCTTAGAGGAAAACATAGGAAGAACACTCTTTGACATAAATCACAGCAAGATCTTTTTCGATCCACCTCCTAGAGTAATGGAAATAAAAACAAAAATAAACAAGTGGGACCTAATGAAACTTCAAAGCTTTTGCACAGCAAAGGAAACCATAAACAAGACGAAAAGACAACCCTCAGAATGGGAGAAAATATTTGCAAATGAATCAACGGACAAAGGATTAATCTCCAAAATATATAAACAGCTCATTCAGCTCAATATCAAAGAAACAAACACCCCAATCCAAAAATGGGCAGAAGACCTAAATAGACATTTCTCCAAAGAAGACATACAGACGGCCACGAAGCACATGAAAAGATGCTCAACATCACTAATTATTAGAGAAATGCAAATCAAAACTACAATGAGGTATCACCTCACTCCTGTTAGAATGGGCATCATCAGAAAATCTACAAACAACAAATGCTGGAGAGGGTGTGGAGAAAAGGGAACCCTCTTGCACTGTTGGTGGGAATGTAAATTGATACAGCCACTATGGAGAACAGTATGGAGGTTCCTTAAAAAACTAAAAATAGAATTACCATATGACCCAGCAATCCCACTACTGGGCATATACCCAGAGAAAACCGTAATTCAAAAAGACACGTGCACCCGAATGTTCATTGCAGCACTATTTACAATAGCCAGGTCATGGAAGCAACCTAAATGCCCATCAACAGACGAATGGATAAAGAAGTTGTGGTACATATATACGATGGAATATTATTCAGCCATAAAAAGGAACGAAATTGAGTCATTTGTTGAGAAGTGGATGGATCTAGAGACTGTCATACAGAGTGAAGTAAGTCAGAAAGAGAAAAACAAATATCGTATGTTAATGCATGTATGTGGAACGTAGAAAAATGGTACAGATGAGCCAGTTTGCAGGGCAGAAGTTGAGACACAGATGTAGAGAATGGACATATGGACACCAAGGGGGGAAAACTGCGATGAGGTGGGGATGGTGATGTGCTGAATTGGGCGATTGGGATTGACATGTATACACTGATGTGTATAAAACTGATGCCTAATAAGAACCTGCAGTATAAAAAAACAAACAAAACAACTAATACTAAACTTTCATTGGGTTATTTGTATGGAAATATGTTAATATAAATGTTTCAGACATTACATGAAATTTCTAAAAATCTTATATTTGTATTTGTATGGAAATATGTATGGAAATATGTTAATATAAATGTTTCAGACATTACATGAAATTTCTAAAAATCTTGTATTTGTATGGAAATATGTATGGAAATATGTTAATATAAATGTTTCAGACATTACATGAAATTTCTAAAAATCTTATATTTGTATTTGTATGGAAATATGTATGGAAATATGTTAATATAAATGTTTCAGACATTACATGAAATTTCTAAAAATCTTATATTTGTATTTGTATGGAAATATGTATGGAAATATGTTAATATAAATGTTTCAGACATTACATGAAATTTCTAAAAATCTTAAAAAAAAAAAAAAAAAAAAAAAGAATAAAATTCTCTCTGAGTATAAACACTTTAAAACCATTATGATGATAAACTTTACCAATACACACTGTGTGGCTCTGTAGCTTACGTTGTGGTGATCTATGTTTACATAGATCACATGTTGGTGTGCATTTCTACAGGCTACTGAACTATTGATTCCTCCTGATTTTTAGTGATGTTATCAATATTTCATGAAGTATCACTCTGTACAAGGGTATGGATTTCATCTTCAGTCCTCCCCCACAGTTTGAACAATGACACTTTTCTAGCAAAGAAAACAAATGTAATCTAGTTCAGACCACAGTCTATTTGAGGTATGATAAAATTTAACTATCATAATATAGTCAGAAATGTAACCAGTTGCCATTTGGTATTTTAAAGTGTTATATCTACTTGGAAAAAGTTGGCAGCAGTAGCAAAATTTTTGAATTTTATTGTACCTCAAGCAACTTAAATGGACACAAAGATAAAATGACAAATTCTAACAAGTTGGTTGTAGTGATAATGAAGAAACAAATATGAAGATGCGTGTGAAAAGCTTGAATACACTGGCTTTATGAAATGAACTTACATAAAACAATACTGTTTATTATGTCAGTTTGGATAAGATATATATTTAAATATATACTTTCTAGGAAATTAATGAATTATAGATTATTGTAGTTTTTCTATTTTCTTTACACTCATAAGAGCTAAAATATTTAAGAATTTCTAAGAAAGATGTAAACAACCAAAAAAGGAGGGCATATTTTTGGGAGGGGAACATGTTGCTTTATATTGGGGATGGATTGATGTATAATAAACCCATTTTAGTTAAATACTGGATTTTTTCTATCAGGTATTGTTTTATTTAAATAAGTATACGGTATTTTAATTTTTTATTAATTCCAACTAGAAGAAAACAACGGGGCTAACAAAATAATAAATGATGCCTCACCTTTAGCCTCAGATTTAGGGAGATGACAGGGAACAGTGTGTACTGGAGTGGAGATAATGACCTGCCCAAAAAGGAACAAATGACACACGTTTGTCTGATTGTTATTGTGCAAGTGTACAGGATCTGTGTTGCCAGTTTCTCTTTTTCACAAGTGAAGCTAAAAAAACAAAGTTTTAAATTAAAAATAAATTAACATTGTTATTAATTACTGTTTAAAAATTGCCAAAGGAAACAATGAAAGCTGACAGTGTGCACCTCAAAAAATGTCTTTTAGCCTCTATTGACAAATTTATAAGCATCTTTGCAAGCATTTTTGTTCTTCTCTCCTCACACTCAGAACTTTATCACTATTTACTATTTTGAGGGTCCCATATGAATCTTTGTCTCATATTTGAATTTGGCATTGAATTGTAGTGAAGTGTATAATGTCCATAGGCCCAAAAAAAGGTGTGTTTTTTGTTTGTTTGCTTGTTTTGGCTGCACTGTGCGGCTTGCGGGATCTTAGTTCCTCAACGAGGGATCGAACCTGAGCCACCAGCAGTGAAAGCCCAGAATCCTAACCACTGGACAGCCAGGGAATTCAGAGATGTGTTTTAAATAAATAAAAAAAGAAAAAGAAAAAAAAACCACACAAAAGAAAGACAGTGAAGGACTACCGAGTACAGGTTACATGTTTGTTATCTTTTGAGGGCTTTTAAGCTTTTGTCTGAGAGTCTGGCCAAAAATACCTCAAATTTATACCACGGATAAAAATAAGTAAATACATATATGCAATTATAAATACAATTCTGTTTTGCAATACAATATAATATAAATGTGATGTAAATTGTTTTGTGAAATAAATTATTAAGGTTTTAAAAATATAGTCATTAGAGACCTTTATAGTTTGGGATTATATAATTATAGATATTAGAGCACATATATATCACAATATTTAAAACATTTATAATTGTGTTGATGACCTTAATCTAAAATAAATACCATAACACTAAATAAAGTAATTTAAATTTCAGTAGCCCAAAGGACAACTTATTTATAAAAAGCCAATGATACACATAAGTAATGCCAAATTTCTTATTTCTCCCAAAGAAATATAATGAGTAATATATCATTACATTTGGTCTTTAATATGTGAGGATTAGAATTTTCCAATTACAAAGGGAAAAATCTCCTATAGAAATAAATTCTTATCAGAACCTTGCAGAAGAGATTGTTTTTTCCCCTCTACTCATTAAAGTTTGTCATACTTTTATATTACAGTGTCTGATGAAATTTTATTGCAATGACAGAAATATTCACTTATTAAATAGAGGTCAACATTGTATAAACTCATTCTTCCAAATTGCTGTTATAAGTTTGAATATTTCTTTGAATACACAGAGGAAGTATAATGAGAATGAGAACAAAAAGAACGTTAAAAATAACCATCAAAGAACCAACTAGTCATTGCAATATATTTGAAAGTTGTTCTCACATTGATGCAGAGTTTTGAAAAGAAACTCCCCACTCTGAGTACATGAATAAAAAGTAAAATACTGAAATTAAATGTATTATAAGTGAATTAGAATACAGAAAATTAAGTATTAAAATTTGAAGGTAGCATATTCTCTACCTTATTTTTAAATAACCAAAGGGAAAATATTGGCATATACATGTAATATGCTTTCTTTTACAATTTGGAATTTCTCATAGTAAACTACCAAATTCTTTATGGCAATGTAAAATAGCTAACATAATATCCCATCTTTTCTCATCTTTACATTTAGGAGTGTTTTGTGAATGTGATAACAGAGTGTAAAGAAAAATAATGTAATTAAGTAGCCACAGAAAACAGGAAAATGAAAAATCAAGCTGTAGCTCATTGCCCTTTTCCTAGGGATTACTTACTGCTCTGACTGTAAATGAAGCATTTTCATTTAACCAGATTTCAGGCAAAGAATAAAGAGGAAAGGAAACAGTTGATTAATCAAAAAACTCTGGAATAATACCTCATTACTTCACTCATTAGGGCATTACTACCTCATTACTGCACTATTCACTGGGTCCTGTTCTTCAGCCCCAAGAGTTGGCAGTTTTAGAGAGGTTACAAGGTAAATGTGAACCAGCTAATTTTTTTCAGTTAATATACTGTGATGGTAATGATTGATATATCTGAGCATTTAATGAAGAGACGTATCAGTAAGGATGAGTTATCAGTGAATGCATCAAAGTGGAAATTGTCCTTAAGTTGGTCTTTGAGTGAATATGAAATCTGTACTACTATTCAAGATGAAAATGTTTAAGAAAAAAACATGATGATATACAAAAATCAGTTGTGTTTCCATAAATTAGCAATGAACCGTCAAACTGAAATTAAAGAAATCATTCCATTTACAATAGCAGAACAAAAGAAAACAAAAAGATCAAAACATGATAAATTTTAAAGTTTTTCTCCGCCTTCCACATCTTTCTCCCTATCCCTCTTTCTCTTTTCTCTCTTTTTAACAAATTTGGATTCATAATGTGTATATTCCTAACTTGTCCTTTACTTTAACAGCATATATCAAATTTCCCTGAACATGTGATTTAGTAGAAAATGGTAAAGGATGCATAATACTTATAATTTGCATAATTATTTAAAGTCTCCTAATATTTGATATATAGATTTCCCATTCTTCATCAGTATAAATAGCACTATAATGAACATCTAGAAATCCTTAACTACATAATTCATTTCCTAAATTTATTTCTAGAAGTAGAATTACTGGTTAACACATTGTAAAGTTTTAATAATTTTGATACATGATACGAAGTATTACTTTAATTCACTAGTTGATTTCAGTTCAAATTCCAAAATTAAGGTTAAAAATAAAAGTAAATTATATTTACATTTCAATGAATATGTGAGTAATTTGAGATTAAATAACCTTAAATCTCCAGGACATGGAGAAACCTTAAAGGCATGTTACTAAGTAAGAGAAGCCAATATAATAAGGCTATAATGCTGTATGATTCCAAATATATGACATTCTAGAAAAGAAAAACTATAGGGAGAGTAAAAATATCATTGGACTCCAGGAATTCGGGGCTAGGAAAGAAGGAATAGTCAAAGAGTGATTAAGAATGTGTAGAACACAGAGGACTTTTAGGGCAGTGGAACTTCTCTGTATGATACTCTAATTGTAGATAAATATCATTATACATTTATCAAAGCCCATAGAATATACAACACCAAGACTGAGCCCTAATATAAACATGTGTCAAGGTAGGTTCATGAATTATAACAAATGTACCACTCTGGTGAGGTATGTTGATTGTAGGGGAGGCTATGCATGTGTAGGGACAGGAGGTATGGTATGCATGTATAGAGAACTCTGTACTTTTTCTACATTTTGCTGTGAACATAAAACTGCTAAAAAATTGCATTTATATACCAAAGCAATATTTGGTATGACCACATTATATTTTTTCTTATTTCTTCTAAGTGACATGCTTTAAAAAAAAAAAAACCTTTCCATATTTTTTAAACTTTTTTGTATGTATCTGAAAATAGCATGTGTTTCTTGTAAATATTAGAATGTATTCAACTTTGTAGCTGTTTTCTATTGTATTTTACTTTATGCCCTGATGTCTTCATGGATGTGTACCTCAAATATGTAAGAAAATATTTTTATTTATGGCCTTATAAGTGACAGTAATTCCTCACTCCTTAAAACTATTTTCCATACCAGTTCATGAAAGTTTTCACAGTGAATATTTTACATCTATGATATGAATTTGTTGTGAGGAGGTGTTTCAATATGGGGATAGAGGGAGGTAAAGGAACTTTTAATTTTTCTTTTACCTTAAACCATCCCCCACAGGCACCACAAGCAAAGAACTTTATTTTAGTCCCAAATTTAAGAATAGTAGCTAAATATGAAGGTATTTGAGGATGAGATTTAAATTGGAGCACATTTTGAAATAGATGAAGTCATCTATATAATAAGGCATGCTGCTGTAGGGTAAAATGCATAATGTCAATTTTCAGATTCTTCAGTATCTTGGGATTTTGAGCTATAGGCTTGAAATGTACAATTATTGTCAGAAGGTCCTAAGCTCATAGAAAAAACAGACATTTGATGGATGTTTTTCCAGCTCTTTTCATTTCCAAGGCAGATAATTATACGAAATTGTGACAATCATTGTGGTGCTTTAGGATGAAATGCCTAAGCAGAGCTGTAATACTTTGAGCAGCATGTTTCTGTCATCCAGGAACTTGGCATTGCTTTCAGGTTAAAAATCTTCTCATTGAAGTATTAACATTATGAAAGCAGACCAGCAAAGTTGGACTTAAAACAAAGTAAGTTTATTTTATTTGCTCTTCTTTTGTTGCATAGATATGACTAAACATAATAATTAAGAATGTGGGCTTTGTGTCCCATTTGCCTGTGTTCAAACCATGGCTTCTTCAGTTTCTAGCATGGAATCTAGTTCCTCCTCTGAAACTCAGTTTCCTCATGCATATATTAGAGTTGTTGATAGTATCTTCTTCATAGGAATATTGTAAAATTAAATTAAAGTCCTGTAAAGTTCTTCAAACAGTGTTCAACATAGGAAGTACTCAAAAATTAGCTATTGTTGAAGATGATGGAGTAGAAGGAGGAGACCTCACCCCCTTCTTACGAAAACACCAGAATGACAACTAACTGCTGAACAACCATCAACAAAAAAATGCTGGAACCTACCAAGAAAGGATACCCTACATCCAAAGACAAAGAGGAGGCCACAGTGAGATGGTAGGAGGGGCGCAATTGCGATAAACTCAAATCCCATACCTGCTGGGTGGGCAACCCACAAACTGGAAAACAATTATACCACAGAAGTTATCCCACAGGAGTGAAAGTTCTGATCCCCACATCAGACTTCCCAGCCTAGGGGTCCGGCAACAGGAGGAGGAGTCCCCAGAGAGTCTAGTTTTGCAGGCCAGCGGGGTTTGATTGCAAGACTTCCACAGGACTGGGGAAAACAGAGACTCCACTCTTGGAGGGTGCACACAAAGTCCCGTGTGCACCAGGACCCATGGGATAAAAGCAGTGATCTCATAAGAGACTGGACCAGACCTACCTGCTAATATTGAAGGGTCTCCTGCAGAGATGGGGAGGTGGCTGGGACTCACTGTGGGGACAAGGACACTGGCAGTAGCAGTTCTGGGACGTACCCATTGGTGTGAGTCCACCATTAACCTCACCAAACAGCGAGTAGGCTCCAGTGCTGGGTTGCCTCAGGCCAAAAAACCAACAGGGTGGAAACACAGCCCCACCCATCAGCAGACAAGTGGATTAAAGTTTTAATGAGCATGGCCCTGCCCACCAGAGAGACAAGACCCACCTCCACCCACCACCAGTCCCTCCCATCAGGAAGTTTGCGCAAACCTCTTAGATAGCCTCATCCACAGAGGGCAGACAGCAGAAGCAAGAAGAACTACAATCCTGCAGTCTGCAGAATGGAATCCACAATCACAGAAAATTAGACAAAATGAAACAGCAAAGGTATATGTCCCAGATGAAGGAACAAGATAAAACCCCAGAAAAACAACTAAGTGAAGTAGAGATAGGCAACCTTCTGGAAAAAGAATTCAGAATAATGGTAGTGAAGATAATCCAGGATCTCAGAAAAAGAATGGAGGCAAGGATTAAGAAGATGCAAGAAATGTTTAACAAAGACCTAGAAGAACTAAAGAACAAACAAACAGAAATGAACAATAAAATAACTGAAATGAAAAATACACTAGAAGGAATCAGTGGCAGAATAACTGATGCAGAAGAATGGATAGATGACAGAATGGTGGAAATCACTGCCGCAGAACAGAATAAAGAATAAAAAGAAATGAAGACAGTCTAAGAGATCTCTGGGACATTAAATGCACCAACATTCATATTTTAAGGATCGCAGAAGGAGAAGAGAGAAAGGACCTGAGAAAATATTTGAAGAGATAATTGCTGAAAACTTCCCTAACATGGGAAAGGAAACAGTGCCCCAAGTCCAGGAAGTGCAGAGAATCCCAGGAAGGATAAACGCAAGGAGGAACATGCTGAGACACATAGTAATCAAACTGACAAAAATTAAAGACAAAGAAAAAAACATTAAAAGTGACAGGGGAAAAATGACAAATAACATACAAGGAAACTCCCATAAGGTTATCAGCTGATTTTTCAGCAGAAACAATGCAGGCCAGAAGGGAGTGGCATGATGTATTTAAAGTGATGAAAGGGAAGAACCTACAGCCAAGAATACTGTACCCAGCAAGGCTCTCATTCAGATTTGAGGGGAAAATCAAAAGCTTCACAGAGAAGCAAAAGCTAAGAGAGTTCAGCACCACCAGACCAGCTTTGCAACAAATGCTAAAGGAACTTCTCTGGGTGGGAAAGAGACCAGAAACTTAAAACAACCTTGTACATATATAGACTGCCATATCAAAACCTCATGGGAACAGCAAACCCCAAAACTACAATAGATACACACACACACACACACATACACTCACACATACACACACACAAAAGAAAGAAAAGAAAAGAAAAAGCAACCCAAACGCAACACTAAAGGTGGTCATCAAGCCACAGGAGAAGAGAACAAGAGGAAGGGAAGAAAAAAGAGCTACAAAAACAAACCCAAAACAATTAAGAAAATGGCAATAGGAACTTACATATTGATAATTACCTTAAATGTAAATGGATTAAATGCTCCAACCAAAAGACATAGACTGGCTGAATGGATACAAAAACAAGACCCATATATATGCTGTCTACAAGAGACCCACTTCAGACCTAGGGACACATACAGACTGAAAGTGAGGGGATGGAAAAAGATATTCCATGAAAATGGATATCAAAAGGAAGCTGGAGAAGCAATACTCATATAAGACAAAATAGACTTCAAAATAAAGACTGTTACAAGAGACAAGGAAGGACACTACATAATGATCAAGGGATCAATCCAATAAGAAGATATAACAATTATAAATATATATGCACCCAACATAGGAGCACCAAAATATATAAGGCAAATACTAGCCACAAAAGGAGAAATCAACAGGAACACAATAATAATGGGGGACTTTAACACCCCACTTTCATCAATGGACAGATCATGCAGACAGAAGATCAATGAGGAAACACAGGCCTTAAATGACACATTAGACCAGATGGACTTAACTGATATTTATAGAGCATTCCATCCAAAAGCAGCAGAATACACATTCTTCTCATGTGCACATGGAACATTCTCCAGGACTGACCACATGCTGGGCCACAAAGCAAGCACCTAAATAAATTTAAGAAAACTGAAATTATATCAAGCATCTTTTCTGACCACAATGCTATGAGATTAGAAATAAATTACAAGGAAAAAACTAAAAAACACAAAGACGTGGAGGCTACACAATATGCTACTAAACAACCAATGGATCACTGAAGAAATCAAAGAGGAAATCCAAAAATACATAGAGACAAATGAAAACAAAAGCACAATGATCCAAAACCTATGGGATGCAGCAAAAGCAGCTCTAAGAGGGAAGTTTATAGGAAAACAATCTTACCTCAGGAAACAAGAAAAATCTCAAATAAAAACCTAACCTTACACCTAAAGCAACTAGAGAAAGAAGAATAAACAAAACCTGAAGTTAGGAGGAGGAAAGACATCATAAAGATCGGAGCAGAAATAAATGAAATAGAGATGAAGAAAACAGTAGCAAAAATCAATGAAACTAAAAGGTGGTTCTTTGAAAAGATAAACAAAATTGATAAACCATTAGCCAGACTCATCAAGAAAAAAAGGGAGCGGACTCAAATCAATAAAATTAGAAATGAAAAAGGAGAAGTTACAACTGACACCACAGAAATACAAAGGATCATAAGAGACTACTACAAGCAACTGTATGCCAATAAAACAGACAACCTGGAAGAAATGGACAAATTTTTAGAAAGGTACAATCTCCCAAGACTGAACCATGAAGAAATAGAAAATGTGAACAGACCAATCACAAGTACTGAATTTGAAACTGTGATTAAAAAACTCCCAACAAACAAAAGTCCCGGACCAGATGACTTCACAGGCAAATTCTATCAAACATTTAGAGAAGAGCCAACACCTATCCTTCTGAAACTGTTTAGAAAGAAGGAAGACTCCCAAAGTCATTCTATGTGGCCACCATCACCCTGATACCAAAACCAGACAAAGATTCCACAAAAAAGAAAATTATGGGCCAATATCACTGTTGAACATAGACACAAAAATCCTCAACAAAATACTAGCAATCCAAAGCCAACAATACATTAAAAGTATCATACATCATGAAGTGGGATTTATCCCAAGGATGCAAGGATTTTTCAATATCTTCAAATCAATCAGTGTGATACACCACATCAACAAATTGAAGAATAAAAACCATATGATCATCTCACTAGATGCAAAAAAAGCTTTTGACAAAATTCAACACCCACTTATAATAAAAACTCTTCATAAAGTGGGCATAGAGAGAACATACCTTAACATAATAAAGGCTATATATGAAAAACCTACAGCTAACATCATACTCAACAATGAAAAGCTAAAAGCATTTCCTCTAAGATAAGGAACAAGACAGGATGTCCACTCTTGCCACTTTTATTCAATGTAGTTTTGGAAGTCCTAGCTATAGCAATCAGAGAAGAAAAAGAAATAAAAGGAATCCAAATTGGAAAAGAAGTTAAACTAAACTGTCACTGTTTGCAGATGACATGATACTATACATAGAAAATTTTAAAGACACTACCAGAGAACTACTAGAGCTCATCAATGAATTTGGTAAACTTGGAACTTACAAAATTAATACACAGAAATCTGTTTCATTTCTATACATGAATAATGAAAGATCAGAAAGAGAAATTGAAGAAACAATCCCATTTACCATCTCATTAAAAAGGATAAAATACCTAGGAATAAACCTACCAAAGGAGACAAAATACCTGTACTCTGAAAACTATAAGGTGCTGATGAAAGAAATCAAAGACCACACAAACAGATGGAAATATATACCATGTTCTTGGATTGGAAGAATCAATATTGTCAAAATGACAATACTACCCAAGGCAATCTACAGATTCAATGCAATCCCTATCAAATTACAAATGGCGTTTTTCACAGAACTAGAACAAAAAATCTTAAAATTTGTGTGGAGACACAAAAGACCCCGAATAGCCAAGGCAATCTTGAGAAAGAAAAATGGAGCTAGAGGAATTAGGCTCCCTGACTTCAGACTATACTACAAAGGTTTAGTAATCAAAAGAGCATGGTACTGGCACAAAAATAGAAATATAGATCAATGGAACAGGGTAGAAAGCCCAGAAATAAACCCATGCACCTATGGTCAATTCATCTACAACAAAGGAGGCAAGACTATGCAATAGAGGAAAGACAGTCTCTTCAATCAATGGTGCTGAGAAAACTGGACAGCTACATGTAAAAAAATGAAATTAGAACATTCTTTAACACCATACACAAAAATAAACTCAAAATGAATAAGACCTAAATGTGAGACCAGACACTATCAAAAACTTAGAGGAAAACGTAGGCAGAACACTCTCTGACATAAATTGCAGTGATATCTTTTTCGTCTGTCTCCCAGATTAATGGAATTAAAACCAAAAATAAACAAATGGGACCTAATTAAACTCAAAAGCTTTTGCATGGCAAAGGAAACCATAAACAAAATGAAAAAACAACCCACAGAATGGGAGAAAATATTTGCAAATGATGTGACCAACAAGGGATTAGTCTCCAAAATTTATAGAGTTCATGCAGCTTAATATCATCAAAACAAACAGCCCAATCACAAAATGGGCAGAAGGACTTCCCTGGTGGTACAGTGGTTAAGAATCTGCCTGCCAATGCAGGGGGCACAGGTTCGAGCCCTGGCCCAGGAAGATCCCACATGCCACGGAGCAACTAAGCCCGTGCGCCACAACTACTGAGCCTGTGATCTAGAGCCCATGAGCCAGAATTACTGAACCCACGTGCCACAACTACTGAAGCCCGCATGGTTAGAGCCCATGCTCTGCAACAAGAGAAGCCACCACAATGAGAAGCCCACACACCACAATGAAGAGTAACCTTCACTGCTGCAACTAGAGGAAGCCCGCACGCAGCAACAAAGACCCAATGCAGCCAAAATAAATAAATAAATAAATTTATTAAAAAAACAAAAAATGGGCAGTAGACCTAAATAGACATTTCTCCAAAGAAGACATACAGATGGTCAAGAGGCACATGAAAAGATGTTCAACATCACTAATCATTAGAGAAATGTGAATTGAAACTACAGTGAGGTATCACCTCACACCAGTCAGAATGGCTATCCTCAAAAAATCCACAAACTGTAAATACTGGAGATAGTGTGGAGAGAAGGGAACCCTCCTGCACTGTTGGTGGGAACGTAAACTGGTGCAGCCACTATGGAGAACAGTATGGAGATTCCTTAAAAAACTAAAAATAGAGCTACCATATGATCCTACAATCCCACTCCTGGGTATATACCCAGAGAAAAACATGGTCTGAAAGTATACATGTACCCCAATGTTCATTGCAGCAGTGTTTACAGTAGCCAAGACATGAAAGCAACCTAAATGTCCATTGACAGAAGAATGGATAAAGAAAATGTGGTACATATATACGATGGAATATTACTCAGCCATTAAAAAGAATGAAATAATGCCATTTGCAGCAACATGGATGGTCCTAGAGATTGTCATACTGAGTGAAATGTCAGAGAGAGAGAAATATCATATGATATCGCTTATATGTGGAATCAAAAAAAATTATACAAATGAACTTATTTACAAAACAGTAACAGACTCATAGGCTTAGAGAATGGACTTATGGTTACCAGAGGGGAGGGTCGGGGGGAGGGATATTAGGGAGTTTTGGATTGAGATGTACACACTGCTATATTTAAAATGGATAACCAACTAGGACCTACTGTATAGCACAGGGAACTCTGCTCAATATTCTGTAACAACCTAATTGGGAAAAGAATTTGAAAAAGAATATATATCAATACATGTATATGTATAACTGAATCACTTTGTTGTACACCTGAAACTAACACAACATTTTAATCAACTATAATATAAAATAAAAAGCTTTAAAAAATTAACTATTGTTAATAACACTGTTTTACTGCTTATTGTTAAGCAATTACTAGTAATGGCATCCTTTTACCACTTGAGAGATATCTTGGAAAAGTGAAAGATATCAAGAAATTTAATAGCTCCCATTCTCTTTATCAATAGCTGGCCATTCACAGAAGTTGGTATCTCCAACACAAGTGGAAAGAGTTTAATTTAATTATAAACTAAGCTATTTAAGAAGTGTTTTGCATGTGTTTTTTTTTACTTTGTTATTTCATACTTATTCAACAGCATGTTTACTAAACTGTTAATATTTTCACTACTAATGATATTTATGCTATAAAATACACATCCAAAATTTGTAAAAGTATTCTTAATTATTCATTCATCCAAACTATTACAAGTTCCCCAAACATTGACTGAGAACAGCTCACAATATTTTGCTAATTGAAAGCACAATAGAAAGGTTAGATGCATATTTATCTATCTTAAATGTCTTTTAAAGGGGCCAGGCTACTAAAAGTCATGAAATTATGTCATTTGCCCAAGCTGTTAAGCATATCTTGTAGTGATATATATCGTTCTTACCCAAATGACTACAGATTAACATATTTAAATTACATTTACCTCCTATGACTTAAAGTGAATATTCCAAATTATTGCACTCATCTGCAGACTTGTATATTTCTGATGCCCTAGAAAAAAATAATTGCACATCATGCACCTCATACCTACAGGTAAATTGAGGTTTATGGTTATGGATTCTAGAGAATCATACTAAAGGAAATCTGGATATTCAAAATAAAAGAAAACACACAAAAATTATAAATATGTAGGTAAATAGAAAATATTGTTCAGTATCTTTTCAAGAACATTGTCTATTCTTGAAAAAGGAAAAGATAACAAGAAGTTTAACAGCTCCCATTCTCTTTCTAAGTAGCTGGCCATTCACAGAAATTGGTATCACCATAAGATTATCAAAAGGTAATTGACGATTTAAATTTTTTTTAAAAAATGTATTTTGTGGTTTACAGCAAGTGTGGAATAAAATGTACAATAATAATAGCACAAAGGCAGGGAGAAGGGAAATGAGAATTTACAATTGTATAGATCTGTAAAAAATAAAACGGTATGAAAACATTTGCAGGTAAATTGTAATAAGTTGAAGATGTATAATATGTATTTTATTTAGTTTTTTAATAACTTTTTTGAAATATAATTTGTATACAACAGACTGTACATATTTAACATGTACAAACTAATAGTGATTGAATATATCCATAATCTCATAAATTTTCATATGCCCTTTTGTAATCCAATTTTCTAGGATTTTGTATAAATTGAATTTTACATCATGTACTCTTTCATGTTGTTGCCATTGATGACAGTGGTCTGGCTTCTTTTTTTTTTAAACATCTTTATTGAAGTATAATTGCTTCACAGTGGTGTGTTAGTTTCTGCTTTATAACAAAGTGAATCAGCTACACATATACACACGTTCCCATATCTCCTCCCTCCCGCATCTCCCTCCCTCCCACCCTCCCCATCCCACCCCCCCAGGCGGTCACAAAGCACCGAGCTGATCTCCCTGTGCTATGCGGCTGCTTCCCACTAGCTATCTATTTTACATTTGGTAGTGTATATTTGTCCATGACACTCTCTCACCCTGTCACATCTCACCCCTCCCCCTCCCCATATCCTCAAGTCCATTCTTTAGTATGTCTGTGTCTTTATTCCCATCTTGCCACTAGGTTCTTCATGACATTTTTTTTCCCTTAGATTCCATATATATGTGTTAGCATACTGTATTTGTTTTTCTCTTTCTGACTTACTTCACTCTGTATGACAGACTCTAACTCCATCCACCTCATTACAAATACCTCCATTTCATTTCTTTTTATGGCTGAGTAATATTCCATTGTATATATGTGCCACATTTTCTTTATCCATTCATCTGTTGATGGACACTTAGGTTGCTTCCATGTCCTGGCTATTGTAAATAGAGCTGCAATGAACATTTTGGTACATGACTCTTTTTGAATTATGGTTTTCTCAGGGTATATGCCCAGTAGTGGGATTGCTGGGTCGTATGGTAGTTCTATTTGTAGTTTTTTAAGGAACCTCCATACTGTTCTCCATAGTGGCTGTATCAATTTACATTCCCACCAACAGTGCAAGAGGGTTCCCTTTTCTCCACATGCTCTCCAGCATTTATTGTTTGTAGATTTTTTGATGATGGCCATTCTGACCGGTGTGAGATGATACCGCATTGTAGTTTTGATTTGCATTTCTCTAATGATTAATGATGTTGAGCATTCTTTCATGTGTCTGTTGGCCATCTGTATATCTTCTTTGGAGAAATGTCTATTTAGGTCTTCTGCCCATTTTTGGATTGGGTTGTTTGTTTTTTTGTTATTGAGCTGCATGAGCTGCTTGTAAATCTTGGAGATTAATCCTTTGTCAGTTGCTTCATTTGCAAATATTTTCTCCCATTCTGAGGGTTGTCTTTTGGTCTTGTTTATGGTTTCCTTTGCTGTGCAAAATGGTCTGGCTTCTTACACTCAGCAAAAATTATTTTGAGATTCATAAATTTGTTGTGGGTACAAATGATCCTTTCCTTTTTATTGCTGAATAGTATTCCATTGCAAAGATATACCACAATTTGTTTATCTATTGATCAATTGTTGAACGTGTAACATTTGGTTAGTTTCCAGTTTTTAGATACTACAATAAAGCAGTTATGAATATTCATGTACAAGATTTTGTAGGCACATACACCGTCATTTCTCTTTAATAAATGCCTAGGAAGAGAATGGCTGGGTCATATGGTAGGTATGTGTTTCACTTTTTAAGAAACTGTTACATTTCTTCAGTGTTTGTACCATTTTTACATCTCTAATAACGATGAGTGGGAAAGATACTCCACATCCTTGCTTAGACTTGGTATGGTCAGGCTTTGTAACTTTAATACACACACACACACACACACACACACACGTACACAGAATCTTCTAACAAATGTGAAAGATATATGTCTTTATTTATCAATTTTTAATTTCAGTTTTATTTGTAGTTTCAATTATCTAGATATTCTACATATTTATCTCTAAGTTTTTTATACTTTTTGAAATACTGGTAAGTGATAATTTAAAATTTCAGTTCCCAATTATTCATTGCTCTTATATGTAAATACAATTGATATATGTATATTGATGCTGTATCCTGCAAATCTGCCTGAATTCACTTAATAGTTTTACTAGCTTTTTTATATTAAAGATCTTACTATATTTTTTACTAAAACAGAGTTCCTCAGTAGCAACTCTATTGTCATTTTGGGCTGTATAATTATTTGTTGCGTGAGGCTGTCTTGTGTATTGTAGCATGTTAAATAGCATCCTTGGCCTCTACATATGAAAGGCCAATAGTACCCCACTAGTTGTGATAATTAAAAACGTCTCCAGATATTGCCAAATGTCTCTTGAGTGGAAGTATCACCCTTAAAACCACTGACATAGTTATTCATGTCATGTGTGAATAAAGACTGATTACTTTTCAATATTTCTATTTGATGTCTATTGGTTTTTAATTTGCTTGCCATATTGCATAAATAAGAGCTTTTAGTAAAGTGTTAAATAGAAGCAGTGAGAATGAATATATTTGTTTTGTTCTTGATCTTAGGATGGGTATGTTAATTCTTTTGCTATTTGGAATAAAGTTAGCTATAGGTTTTTCATAAATACCTTTCTTCAGCTTAAGAAAGTTATGTTCTACACCTGGAGTGTTGAGAGTTTTTATCAGTAATGGATGTTGGAATAGATCAAATGTTTCTTTGTTGTTGTTGTTCCATATTTTGAGATTATCATAGTTTTTTCTTTTGAAGTTTACTATTATTGTAGATTACACTGCTTGAACTTTTTATTAAAACAACCTTATATTAGTGGGATAAGCCATACTTGGTCATAATGCATTGTTCATTTTATTTGTAGCTGGATTTATTTGCAAAAATTTTAGTTTAAACTTTTTACATTTATGTTGATGAGGGATAATAATGTGTATTTTTCTTTTCTTATAATGTCTGATTTTAATGATAAGGTAATGCTGACTTCATAGAATAAGTTGGAATGTATTCCTTCCTTTTCAATTCTTGGGTACACTTTTTGCTGGATTGTTTGATATTTGGTAGAATTCACCAGTGAAGCCATGTGAGCCTAGAATTTTCTTTGTATGAAGGCTAATAGGTGCAAATTTAATTTGTTTAATAGATATTAAGATACTCAGATTATCTGTTTCTTCTTGAATGACTGGTAATTTTGTCTGTAAGGGAATTTGTCTATTTTCACATTGAGTAGAATTACTGACATGCAGTTGTTCATGATATTTCCTTATTATTTTCTACAAGTTGAACATTTGTTTCCTCCCCAAATTTAAATGATGAAACCTAATTCCCAATGTAATGGTATTTGGAGGTTGAGCTTTTGGGAGGTGATTAGGCCATGAGGGATCTGCCCTTGTAAAAGATTAGTGCGCTTAAAAGAGAGATCCCAAGAGCTTCCTTGCCCCTTCCACCACGTGAGGACATAGAAAAAAAATGGCCATCTATGAACCAAAATGTAGCTGTCACCAGACACTGAACCTGCTGGCACTTTGATCTTAGACTTCTCAGCCTCTAGAACTGTGAGAAATTAATTGTTGTTAATAAGCCTCCCAGTCCATCATATTTTGCTTTAGCAGCCTGAACTAAGACATAATGCTTTTAGCAACTATAGAATCTGTAGTGATGTCACATCTTTTCTTCCTAATATTGGTGATTTTTGTCTTCTGACTTTTTTGCTCATCAACCTGATAATGAGTTTTCAATTTTATTGATTTTCTGATTTATTATAATTGCTTTTCTATAATGTCTTTCTGTTTTCTATTTCAGTGATTTCTGATCTTTATCATTTGCTTTCTTCTATTTAATTTAGGTTAAATTTACTTCGTATGAGTTAAAGCCATTTAAATTTTTTCAGACTGATTTTATGGCCCCAAATATGGTCTATTTTCGTAAATCTTCTTTGTACATTTGAAAAAATGTATATTCTTTGCCCTTGGGTACAGTGTTCTGTACATGTCAATTAGGTCAAGTTGGTTGATAGTGTTATTTAATTCATCTATGCCATTATTGTTTTCTCACCTCACTGGTTTATCAGTTATTTAAAAAGGATTATTGAAATCTCTAACTCTACTTATGGGTTTTCATTCTTTACTTTCAACCTACTTATGATTTTATATTTAATTTGAGTTCTTTTTTGTCCTTACTATTTTATTAAATCTGATCATCTCTAATTAGGAAGTTGGACCATTTACATTTAATGTGTTCACTCATAATAAATAAATCTATCTCTTGTTATTTCTTTTCTATTCACCCCAACTGAGGATAAGAAAGATTAGTAAGCAGCAGAGCAGTGAATCAAATTCATATTGAGCCTATTCCAAAACCCATGTCTTAATTACTTCCTAATGTAAATGTACAGGACTATGAAGGAAACAAATATTATTCATTTGCTCATTTATTCATTCTATGAATGGATGTTTAATTGGTGATACATTTGGTTTAGATTTAGCAGAATATGTATACACATATTTTAAGTAATGTAAATATATATTATACTTCATATATATTTATATATATAATCAGTCTCTTCAGCATACAGTTATTATTATCATCCTTGCATGGAAATGGCTTCTAGGAATTTCCTTCATCCATTTTGTGGATACACCTCAACTGTGACCTTAAAAAGGATGTGGGCTTTGGCACCACATACTGGAAGGATGAGATACGAAAGAGGAGAAACAAAATTTGAAATGAGCGCAGGGAGGAGATAGTTTTAGAAAAATTTACCGATCATAATATGAAAGATTTAGTTCTCATTGACACCTAGTTGAAATAGAAGTTCTCACCCATCAGGAATTGATACTGTGGTATATAAAATTATAAACACAGAATCTATTTTTCTTGTTTGACTGGCATAACCTGAAATTAAAGTGGTTAGAATCTATGTGTTTGTTAGGCACACAAACCAGAATACTTCTGTATGTAAATTCTTATAGCTTACGCATCAAAAATACACAATAGGGCTTCCCTGGTGGCGCAGTGGTTGAGAGTCTGCCTGCCAATGCAGGGGACACGGGTTCGAGCCCTGGTCTGGGAAGATCCCACATGCCACGGAGCAACTGGGCCCGTGAGCCACAATTACTGAGCCTGCGCGTCTGGAGCTTGTGCTCCGCAACAAGAGAGGCTGCGATAGTGAGAGGCCCACGCACCGCGATGAAGAGTGGCCCCCACTTGCCACAACTAGAGAAAGCCCTCACACAGAAACGAAGACCCAACACACCCAAAAATAATAAAATAAATAAATTAATTTAAAAAAAAAAACAAAAAACAAAATACACAATAAACAAATACCAATGATGTGAGACTGAATTATCTTTCTACTTTCTCTTTAGAAAATTACATCACAAAATTATTCTGATATGAAAGCACAAAGTATCCAACAATCAAACACAGAGAAAAATATTGTAGAGTTGTTCAAGCAGTTAATAATAATGATACTGTATTGTTTTTCTGTATTTTGTGATGTTCCTGGAATGTATGTTTGCAAAAATGTATACTTTATTATGATTTCTTGGCTCATTCTAAATTAGTATTCACTTTCATATATAATTTGTTTTTGATATTTTTATATTTTATCTTCTTTAAAAGTCTCAAAATACCTGATTCTACTCTGATTGTGGGGCAGAAGCTTACACAAAAAAGCAAGTGTTAGGAAATGATATTTGAAAGCTAATGCAAAGCCAGATTCTGTTGGACTTTTAGGCTATAGTAACTAATTGAAATTATAATCCTTATAGCACTAGGCTTGTGTTAAAAAAAAAACAAACCACTCACGTTTCTGTGTGAAGAATAAATTAGGGAGAGGCAGTAAGCATAGAATCAGATACGAAGTGGGAATTTATTTTATTATTCAGGCTTAAGATGGTGGTGACCTGGTCCAGAATTTCATGATGAAGCTGAGAAGATGTTGAAAACTTAGAGAAGGTGGAGAAATAATATGCTATAAACAAACAAGGAGGGTTTTTGGGTTTGGGCTTTTGTTTTTTTTTTAATACAGTAACTGTTGGGAATACATAGAGAGGGAGAGTTATATATATCTCATGAGTATTTGTCTTCAGGCTCTGGGTAAATAGTTTCTCCATTTACAAATACAGTAAAGAATAAAACTTAGAAACATTTATGGCTTGTGCAATGCATGTATCAGGATAAACCATCAAAGGTGAAGAGAGGAAATGGCCTGAATCATTCAGAGCCATAGAAGTGCACAGGTGAAGGTTCATGAAAAGCAGGTATGTTCAACAGTACCAAATTCTACTGAGATACTGAGATATATGAAGACAGAGATGTGTTCATCAGATTTAAAAATAAAGTTACTTTGGCAGGACCATATTTGCTAATCTGGAGGAGTCAGAGCCTTTTGCTGTATTGGAGTGGGCTGAAAAGTAAATAAGATGTGAGGAGGTGGTCCTCTATAAGAAATGCTATCAAGAAGTGTTTATTGAGGGTGAGCAGAGAAATGGGAAAATCTGGAGGGAAATACGATGTTTAAAAAGAGGTAGGGGGGCTTCCCTAGTGGCGCAGTGGTTGAGAATCTGCCTGCCAATGCAGGGGACACGGGTTTGAGCCCTGGTCTGGGAGGATCCCACATGCTGCGGAGCAACTGGGCCCGTGAGCCACAACTACTGAGCCTGCACGTCTGGAGCCTGTGCTCAGCAGCAGGAGAGGCCACGGCAGTGAGAGGCCCGCACACCGCGATGAAGAGTGGCCCCCACTTGCCGCAGCTAGAGAAGGCCCTCGCACAGAAACGAAGACCCAACACAGCCATAAATAAAAATGGATAATTAATTAATTAAAAAAAAAAAGAAGTAGGTGTGGGAGCTATTCTGGGTTATTGTTATAAGAATAGAGAAATTCTTGTATCTTGAGAGTAAACAAATGGAAATTGACAATTTGTTGATGCAAGGGAGAGAGCACTACCAAAAGGCTAATTGGTGAATGTTTTAAACAATCCTGACATAAGAATTCAAGTATAAGTAGTTTATTTGGGAGGTACAGACACACTAGTAAGGCAGTAGGAAATTGAAATTGGAAAAAAAAAAAGCCAAAAATGTTGTTATCAAGCCAGCTAGCAGCATGAGAGATAGTGTAGAACACACATTTGCTATTCTATCCAAAAGACAAGAAGTTGGTATAAACTATTTGAAAGCTTCTCCCAGTTGTGAATTCCCAGCTCTGATGGCATCTAGTAGCCTTCCCTGGAGAAAGCCCTCAGGCAGAGGGAGAGATAGTGGCAGCTGGAAGTTGTCCCGGATACCAGAATTGTTAAGGCCTAAGGGCTATAGGTGGAGCACCTACAGTATCACCCAAGTCAAAAAATACATACAAGTTATAAAACTGAATATTCTAAATCTCAGGTTAAAGTACATATTTCTACTTAAGAAGGTAAATGCTACAGTTTTTATCCAACAAGTTATCTCGTTTGAACAATTTTTAAGTAATTACTGTAGTGATTAAAACACATGAACAGTGTCATATTTAAATTGTTTCCCTCAATTGAATGTTTGGGCAGAATAAATTGCAGAATAAAAGCATTGGTTATTCATGTAAACTGAGAAATAATATGCCATTCACTTTAGATTTAGTAATGGGATGACATGTGCAATTTTTTAAATAAGTTTTGTCATTTTGCCTGATACAGTTACCTGATGTCTATGAATGATAAAACTGAAAGAGATGGGAAAACATCCTTTGTTACCATTTAAATTATTTTTTAAAAGTTTAAGACAGAATGATTCTAATTGTTCTTTAATCATGAATGCTTAAACTGAAGAAATATGTAAGTGGAAAATATTTTATAAAGGCTAGCATTTGGAAAGGAATACAATGATTAAATTCACAGTAGCTTATGAAAGGTTTTGCCCATAGTAAAACAATCAACTAACTCAATTCAGAGAAATATAAAAGAGGTGAAAACTACCTTTTAAAATATTAATTCCTTCTACTGGAAAGGTAACAGTGCTTCTTTAAACTCGTATATCACAGTCCCAGTTGGTGGTTGATGATTTTGACAAGCTGTGATGCTATCTATTTAACAAAGCCCAGAGCTTTCAAGCTGTTATACAACAGTGATTTTTTGAAATGCTTGATATGAGTATAAGGTTTTATTCTAATAATGCTATGTTGAAACTCTGACACCCTGTAGTCTTAGAATAGTATATGACAGGCCTAGGGCCCACTGAGAATCACATTGTTTAAAATGCTACGTATCAATGACTGTTGGAGAAAATGGAGACTATACAGATGAGTATAGATTTCTAGGAATCACTTCCATACATTTTACCAAAAAATAAAAAATTAAAAAAATAAAGAAAATGCTTTTCCTTGAAAATAGTAAATTTTTACATAAATCTTACTCTACCATTCTTACAAGTATGACAGGTAAACAACTAACATTTGATGCTACAGCTATAAGCATGCTACAAACATCTGGTATTTTACAAATTCATTTTTTGCTTGTAGGCCTTCTTTTTTATGTAATATTTTGTTTAAATAATAAAGTCTGTCCCTCTCCACCAAACTAGCCATTATGAAGAAACAAGAAACAGTAGTCTTACTGCTTAGAAAAGTGCAAGAATATAGAGATTGTCTTCATGATACAGGTGTGAAGGGATGGCTGAAAGCTGAGAGTAGATGTTGAGGATTTCAGGGCTGATCAAGGAAAAGAAATGACCATGAGAAGGCAATATTGCACGGTAAGCTTTACTGGGTGGCCAGTTGGACAGGGTTGCCTGAGGGAGGAATGCATTTACAGCAGAAGACCTCCCAGAGACAGTAGTGCAGGGCCATCACCCAGAAGTGGAAAGAGAAGGGAACTCAAAGGGGAGAGGGGATTTGGAGAGAGAACTTACATGTCCAGATGATGTCACTCAACAGCAAGGTGAGGAATCTCTGAATCAGAGAGCTCTGAAGGACAGCAAGAGTTTGGGGTCTTTTATAGTTAATTGGTCTGTCTTTGTATGGCTAGCAGATGTTGGGTGGAGTTTCATGTGGTATGGAAATCAAGCAGGGTCTAAATGGCTATATTCCTGATTGGGCTATATTTCAAATAGTTCGATGTTTAAGAATTTGAGTTTTGTGCTGGTGGCCTTTGAGCTTATGATCTTAACCTGCTATGAAGAAGGAAACAATGTAGGGACAAATATGCAGATGCCATCTTTGGTCCATTTATATGACAATCCATTCCTTGGCTCCGTGTTGTGTGGATAATTCCTTGGACATGGCTATTTCTGTTTCCTTTCATTGTTGTGTGGTATCTCACACATATGCTTTTCCTGTTGCCTCAAAAACCACTGATCTTACCAAGGGACTATTACGAAAGCTTGTTGGTGGCATTAGGAACTTGCAGTTAGTGTGGTTTTTAGGGGCAAATGCTTGGGGGGTTTTGCTGCTCAGTAAATATCTTATTGGAATTTTGAGCCAAACCCAAGTACAGGAAATATTGTCCAAGGTTGGACAAGGGAAACTTGTGGCAGGGGAAGCCATTTTACTTTCTTACAGGTCTACCGGGCTCCCTCTGCTGCCTGTATTCTCTGTGTTCCTATGAAGGTTCAATTTATGAGGCTTAGTGAAATTCTAGGAGGGGCTAATAGGGGCATAGAATATTATAGTCAAAGAAGATTAGGTGTTATCTGCTTTGCTTTCAGACTTAGATTATGGGCTTATCCCACCATTGCCCATATATTTATTGTGATTAACGTCTGGATATTGTTAGATCTCAATGGTTGGGGCATAAGGTCATCTTGATAAGTGAGGTTTGTTGGGGAAATTGGCCAGGGGAGAGATATTATGCTAAGTGTACTAATATTAGATTGGACATATCCTGTATCGCTGCTGTGCAGTATAGTAGCCACTAGCCACATGTGACTATTGAGTAACTGAAATGAGATTAGTGTCACTGAGACACTGGATTTTTAATTATATTTAGTTTTTAATGAGTTTTATTTTAGAATAGCTTTATATTTACAGAAAGCGTTGCAAAGATAGTAGAGAAATATTCTATACACTTTTCACTCAATTTACCCTGTGGTTATGTTACTATAGTATATTTACTACAGATAAGAAACCTACAATGGTACCTAAACTCCATATTTTATTCAGATTTCATTAGTTTTCCCTTAATATCCTTTTCTCTTCTAGGATCTCATTCAATATACATTACATTTAATCCCCATGTATCTTTAGTATCTGTGACAGTTTCTCAGACTTTCCTTGTTTTTCATGACTGACAGTTTTTTGAGGAATATTCATCAGATATTTTGTAAAATAGTGCTCAATTTGGGGTTTTCTGATATTTTTCTTATGGTTAGATCTGCACCATGGGTTTCCTTATCGCATTATATCAGCAATGCATGCTATCAGTATGACTTAGCAGTGGTGATATTAACCTTGGGTTAGTATATGGTGAAGGCATTAATCATCTGGGTAAGGTGGTATTTAGCAGGTATCTGCAATATAAAATTATGTTTTTTCCTTTCCTAATTCTATTTTTGGGAAGCAAGTTACTGAGGGGAGTTCACTCCCCTGGTAGGGGATGGGGGTATGTGAGGATTAAGCTCCACCCCCTGGAGGGAATTAGTATCTAAATAAAGCATTATAATTTATTTCACAAGGGAGAAATGTTTTTCCTTCTCCATTTATTTATTTATATAAATATGGCCTCACTCATGGATATTTTATTTATTTATTTATTTTTATTAATGTTTTTGTCACATCTTTATTGGAGTATAAATGCTTTACTATGTTGTGTCAGTTTCTGCTGTACAACAAAGTAAATCAGCTACATGTATACATACATCCCCATATCCCCTCCCTCTTGAGCCTCCCTCCCACCCTCTCTATCCCATGCCTCTAGGTCCTCACAAAGCATCGAGTTGATCTCCTTGTGCTATGCAGCAGCTTCCCACTAGCCATCCATTTTACATTTGGTAGTGTATATATGTCAATGCTACTCTGTCACTTCATCCCAGCTTCCCCTTCCCACCCTGTGCCCTCAAGTCCATTCTCTATGTCTGCGTCTTCATTCCTGCCCTGCCACTAGGTTCATCAGGATCTCTTTGAGATCCTGATTTTAGTTCTTTTGGATATATACACAAGAGTGAGAGTATATAGTTGTTCTATTTTTAATTTTTTGAGGACCCTCAAAACTGTTTTGCATACCAACTGTACATACCATTTTATATTACTACCAACAATGTAGAAGGGTTTCAGTTTCTCCAGAAAGTTGCCAACACTTATTATCTTTTGATTTTTTTAATAATAGCTACCCTAACAGGTGTGAGGTGATATCTCTTTGTTGTTTTGATTTGCATTTCCCTGATGATTAACAATGTCGAGCATCTTTCATATGCCTATTGGCATATGATTTTTTTAATAATAGCTACCCTAACAGGTGTGAGGTGATATCTCTTTGTTGTTTTGATTTGCATTTCCCTGATGATTAACAATGTCGAGCATCTTTCATATGCCTATTGGCCACCATTTGTATGTCTTCTTTGGAGAAATGTCTATTCAAGTCCTTTGTCCACCGTTTGATCTGTGTGTTTCCTCACTATTGAGTTGTATAAGTTCCTTATATATTTTGGAAATTAACCAATTCAGATATATGGTTTGCAAATTTTTTCTCCCATTTAGTAAGTTGCCTTTTAACTCTGTTGATTGTTTCTTTTGCTGTGCAGACGCTTTTTAGTTTGATGCTATCCAACTTGACTACTCTTGCTTTGGTTGCTTGTTCTTTCGGTGTTGTATCCAAAAGAATTCATTGCCAAGACCAGTGTGAAGAAACTTTTTTCCAATGTTTTCTTTTGGTAGGTATATGGTTTCAGGTCTTTTGTTTAACTCTAATCATTTGAGTTGATTTTTGTATGTGATGTGAGATAAGGGTTCATTTTCATTGTTCTGCATTTAGACACCCAGTTTTCCTAACATCATTTTTTGAAAAGATTATGTCCTTTTTCATTGTATATTATTAGCAAACTTGTTGAAGATCATTTGACTGTGAATGTATGGATTTATTTCTAGGGGTGGGGGTGGGGAACTGAAAGCTTCTCCTCCAGTATCCAGTACCCACCCTTGCCACTTCTATTGAACATAGTACTGGAAGTCCTAGCCAGACCAATTAAACAAGAAATAGAAATAAAAGACATCCAAACTGGAAAGGAAAAAGTAAAAATATCTGTTTGCAGAGAACATGATAAAATATGTAGAAAACCTGATTTAGTCTTCATGCATGAATTCTTTTTATACATTGCTGGATTTAATTTGCTAATATTTTTAATGCATTTTTCATGGAAGTTTATGAGCGATATTGGTTTGGAGGGCTTTTTTTTTTTTTTGTACTGGTTTGTTTTGCTTTGGTATTAGAGTAATAACAGACTCATACAATGCAGTGGGAAGTTTTCTTTTTCCATTTTTTTGGAAAATATTATGTAAACTTGATGTTGACCTTCTTTAAGTGATTGGTTAAGATTTGTGGGCCTGGGAGTTTCTTTTTGGGAATGTTCATTTCTGAGGTATAATTTTGATGGATATGATCTGTTTATTTTCTTCCAAGATTTCCAAAATGACAGTCCATATTTTTGTGTGTTTTATCCTATTTTGGCTTTTCTTTTCTTTTTTGAGAAGTCAGCTGTCAACGTATACTTTTCCTCTGAGTATAAATTAGCAAATATTTTCATCATTGTATTTTTCTAAATGCTGTTTTACCTACTTTCCAAAACATATGTTCATATTGTCCTATAATTAGCTATACTTACTGATTAATATTTAATACACTTATTCATTATAATATATTTAGTATTCTTAGTCAGTGTCCATGTTTTGGGAGGAAAGAATTCAAATCAAGTTAAGAAGTTTCTTTTGATTGTATTCTCTCTTCACTATTCCTTTTTGAAAATTGTGAACTTATGTGTTAAGTATGTAAGTGAAATTTTTGATTTTTATGTTCAGAATTCACACTTAGGTCATTGAGAATTCTATACATAAATAAATATTCATATAAATTATGACATCTGACATTTGTCACTGCACATTTATGAATTTTATTTTTATGTGAGAATTCTTCAGAGGTCAAAAAGAAAATATTCAATGAAACACGTTTGGCGAGTAAAAACCAGCTGTAAGAAATTTATCACCATATGGATTTAATTTCATCATTTGAAAATGCTTGTGAAGAGGAGTATTTGAAGAGTCTATGTAAGAGAACATTATTGCAAGCATTTATGAGTGTGTGCATTTGTGTTCACATGTGTGCATGCCTGCTTGGAACACTAACTCAAATTAGCTCAAAATGATGAAATTAGAGTGCAGAAGTTACATATTATCCTGTAAGAGATAAGGAGTCATAGAATAATTCAAGCAGGAAAATACATGCAAACTTGATTTTAGAATTATATATTCTAAGTAAGTGATATGATGGCTAACTAAGCTGTTCTTATATATTAACTATTTTTGATGACATCAGTATCATTTTGACATGTGGTAACACCTCATTTTGCAAGAAGAGTTGGTAGTCGTATTGGTATTATATTAATGTATGTATTATTTTAAATGTTTCTAATGCCTTCCATTCATAGACTATAACTTTTTATGCTAGTCAAAATTTTTCATCCTCAACATCAATTTAACATATACTCATATGTTTTCTGCAAATTTATTGATGAGTTTATTTTTAAGTATTTCCAACAATAACGCTTCTTTATGCAGAAATAACTATCTTAAATAAAAATACTTTTAAAATCTCCTTAAAAATTAAAAACGCGTTTTTAGGGAGTTCCCTGGTGGTCCAGTGGTTAGAACTCGGCACTTTCACTGCGTGGCCCTGGTTCAATCCCTGATCGGGGAACTAAGATCCCGAAAGCTGCACAGCACAGCCAAAAAAATGTTTTTGCAAGAAGATATAGTATAATAATAACAATGTAAATGTGGTAATTAAGACTGAAGTGCATGATGACAGTCAACAGGAAAATATAATAAGATGCTAAGCTCCTTGTTTAAAATTGAAAGCATTCAAAATATACTATATATTTCACATTAACTCTGGAAAGAAACAATAAAAAAATAAAATGGTTATTAGCTCAGCAAACAAAAATATATTTTATATGGAAAAAAACAAAAAGGAATGAATAATAAGGAATCAAAAATCAGAAATCAGTCAATAATACAGAAGATTTAAGATTTCAATATTTAAAGAAAATTTATGAAATGCCCCTGTTGAAAGGCAAACCTGTTATGTTGACTGGTCAATTAAAATTACTATTATTTTGAGCTACCTGTGTGCCATGTTCCAAAAATACAAAGGAAAATAAGACAGAGAGAAACAGTAATAAACAAATAAGTAAAGAATAATTATAGAAAGTGACAGATAATTAGAGATTGAATTGCATAAGTTGATGTGATTGAGTCAGGTAGTACAGGGAGAATTTAGGTAGCATTGTCAGAGGTTATTTTCTCAAGGCAGGCAGAATTTGATATGGGACCTGAATTTTGTGGAGTAACCACATTTAAGAAAATGGCCAGGTCCTGGGGTTTGACAAGGCAAGGTAAATTTATCCACTCTGAAAAGGAACTGAGCAAGTAAAATGTGGTTGCCAGGGATTGGTAGGAAATAGGGTGTAATGAGAAGTTTTTCAGTGGTTTTAAAGTTTCAGTTATGAAAGATGAATATGATATTTTCTGTACAACATTGTACCTGTAGTTAACAATACTGTATTGTACACTTAAAATTTTGTTCGGAGTTGATCTCATGTAATCTATTCTTACTACAATAAATAAATAATAAATATACTCATATATTTTAAGATCTCTTACCTGAAGAATCCAAAAGAAAACTATTTTTTTAAGTATTACAAATAATAATTGAATTTTATTTAAGTTGCATACCACAGTCAAATATACACACATCAGTGGTTTCCAAACAAAATGATGCCATAGACAACAGTGGCAAAAGAAAGATAAATTACTAGAAATCAAAGTAGTGTACCTACATAGAAAAACCTAAAATAGTTTACTTAGAACTGAAAAAAAAATCTGGAAATAAATGGAGACACATACTACTTTCTTACATGGAAAGCATAGAAGATCTTCTACATGCTGTCTTCTTACACGGAAAATTATCTTCTAAGATCCATGAAATTATTATAATCCAAATAAAATTTCCAATGATATATTTTAGAAATTTATAAAATTATTATTAACTTTATCTAAATGAACAAGTACACCAGAGTCGATTTTTTAAAAAAAAGAATGAAAAGAAATATGCCTTATTGTCATTAAAATATATTAACAATTATATGCAGAATATTTAATTAATGCCAGAGTAGACAAATAAATATGAAAATTAGAACGTAAAAAATTTCAAATGTTCATTTGAACTTAGCACATGATAAAGATTGCACCTAAAAATACCCATACCTGGGTTGCTGAATTAGTAGTGCTTCATCAGCTTTGGATACATTTTTATCTTACCTTAAAAACACCGATTTTGTAACAGAGTATACCACTTTCCTATCTTTTACCCAGCAGCAGCTACTCTCTTGATATTCGTGCTATCATAGCTTTCCTCTCTGTGTCACTATTCACAGTACATCCAGACATTACCCATATAAGAATATGATGTACATTTTCAGTTATTATCAATGATACAAAGATGGAAATGAAGACAGAAGGTCAGGGAAATAATCAAGGAATGAGTGAGACTGCCTGAGGAGAGTTACATCTGTTGATGTTTGAATCAAGAAAAACTTAAGAAAGCCCTAATTACGTACTTATCCAGTCTTTATATTGATAAACTCTGTGTGTGTGTTAAAGTTGTAAAAATTAACCAGCAAAATTATGAGTGGCAACATATAATCAATGTTAAGAATAATATAAAAACATTACTATGAGCATTATCAATTGACAGAAAAGTGGAAGCATAACAAAAATCTGTGCTATTGTATTTAGGAGATTTTAAGTTATATTACAAAAAATACTTGAGTTTTTCTAATGAATTCTTCTGGAACTTTGCAAAACCACAGGGTTTAGTAATGCATTTTGAATAAGTAGATTCAGGGTTTGGAAGAGAATAATTATTTAAATGTGGAAGTCAGGGCTGTATATCTAGTTTTCTTTTATTTCTTCTGGAAGGTTATCTTTTCTAGGCAAAACAGTTGATTCTCTATGACAACATAGGTATGCCAGTTGAAATAATATTTACAAAGCTCTGTGTTGAAGGTATAAAAAGATATGCTTTGTAAGTTAAAATCCAAAGTTATTAGAATAAAAAAACAACCACACAAAGCATTCAATAATGGTGAAACAGCATATTTTCCTGCCAGGAAAATGAATTAAGTACTATTTTAGTTGGCATTAGTTATATAGTTTACTGATCTTATTTACAATATTTTCTTCCTGATTATTTTAATCACTTAAGAGTTCCAGAATTTTCTTAGTTACTAGAGCTGAAATAACCAAAAACCGTCATCAGTAAGTATAGTTTTCAAACATCTTTAAACATATTTCCTAACTTCTTAAGAATAAAAAAATGAAACTATGAAAATGAAGCACTTGTGTAATGTGTTGTAAACATGGGAAATAACAGCAATCACAGGCTAAAAAACAATAGCAATAGGTATATTTTAAGAGTATATGTATCGATTGATTTAATTTTTGGAATTCTGATACCATTCAAAATAGAATCTTTACAGAGGCAAAACAAAAACAAAAATACTCCCTAAGAATACTAGACTAGAGATACGGGAATTGCTCCTTGTCCTTCAGCTTGTTTGAGGAAAAACCTGAACAAATTACTTAAACTGTCTGAATTTATTTTCTTATTTAAAAATCAGTACAGTACACATGACATTTCTTGTAATTTTTCAAAAATATGTGCTGTGTGTGTATATATATATATATAAAATGCATTTTTGTTACTCCTCACCAGTTCTTGTGCATGTACTATACTAATCCATGATGTTTGCCTAGTGAATCTTTTTACTTCTTTATAACAATGCATTTTACTTGCCTCTTCTACAAAGCTTTTAAAAATTTACTATATTGTTATATTTAGTTAACTTCCTTGGTAGCATATATTAAATAAATTAAATTTTCTCTTCTTGAAGGTTAGTATTAACCTCTATTATTACCCTTAAATACATTACTTTTCTTTCTAGGTCTTGTCCAGCTCCTCTATAATTACTGATATAATTAGAATTTCTTTAACTTCCTTATGTATGTCTTTCTTCCCTTCTTACTGTCCCTCCTTCCCTACCTCCATGCCTCCATTCTTTCTCTCTTTGTCTCTGTCTCTCTGTCTCTTTCTCTCTCATCAAAATCAACTTTCTTTCTCTCTTTCTTCTTCTTTCTTTCTTTCTTTCTTTTTCTTTTCTCTCTCTCTTTCCTTTTCTTCCTTCTGTCTCTATCTCTCTCTCTTTCATCAAAAGTCTTAAAGTAATTTTTCACATGCCTGTATATTCTTATTGTTTTAACTACTTAATATTTTCCACTTTAATAATTACAACTATTTATATTTCTGTATTTAGTTTTCTTATTTCTTTTACATATCTTTCGCTAATGTTCTTCATTTCTCTTTCGCTAATGTTCTTCATTTCTACTCATATCCTTTTCCAGAAACGTTTTCCCTCCACACAGATTGATATATTTTCTAATCTCAAATTCTGAAGGATTTTTAGATGAACTGGTTCCTAAAGCCCAGAGTTTAGTAGAGATGGATACTCTTCATCCAAAAGTCTTTACACCAAAGACAGATCAATGTTTCCTGTTGCTAAATATTTAAATGAAAGCACTGTAAAATATACCTCAGTTACTATTTAAATCTAATATTTATTGCTAGTCTTTATAAACACCCATCAACAAGAGTCAAATTAAATAAATTCCATCCATAATGTAAAAATCAAAAATGTCCATTTGTAATAGTAATAAAATATATACTGTGTTAGGAAGTTAATGAGTCTACAAATTGCTGGACTCATTTTTTTCCAAAGGTAAAGATTGATATATTTATTATATATGTTTGGGAGAACTGAAGGTAATAAAGCCTTTTGAACTAAATGAAAATGTTTGTTTTTTTCTACTCATTCTTGAAAAATGAGTTACGATGGTTTATTTGAAGACCTCAAGTTTGTATGGGATTTAAGAAAGCTTCAGAACACAAAGCTTTGTGGGTTTTTCCCCCTATGCATTTAATTATATTTATTTATCTAAACAATCTCTTCACAGTTTATTTCTATTGCTCTCATTTCTTATGTTATTTGTTTTTATGAGAAAAATCTTTGTACTATTTCAGTATCATATACTATGGAGAACAACAACAATAAAAAAATGAAAGTAAACTTACAGCTATTTTTATAGCCAGTAATTTTCAAATACAGAATAAATATTAGGAGGTGCCATAGAAGTCACACATATTAATTGTTTTAAGAGAAGCTGTTCTGAAAATTAAAGCACGAGCATTAGAGAGTAGGACAAGTGGTCTCAGGAGTGGCAGGTTAATGATAATGAAGTGGCGCTCCACTTAATCTTTCCAAATTATCTTTTTTACAAAGAAGGCAGAGTATAACTGAATGAATAAAGAACAATACAATTTCTACTGTGTTCTAGTCAAAATACGAAGAGAATTGTGGAGAGTAGCCTATGATACCACCAATAAGCTGATAGATCAAAATGAGTGTGCTTTATAGGTATTCTTTTGGGATCCCTTTTCTTATAGAGGTGAATTATAATTCTTGTTCTGGCCACTAGTTCACTTTACCAAAAAAGGAGACTGAGGTTCTGATAAATTAATTTTCCCCAAAATGCACATTTCCACCCTCAGCAAATACATTTTATCTCAGCATATCTTTTAAATAAATTAAATATTTATGATAACATGCTTCCATTTTTAAGAAAAAAAATAGTCTGCTTTGTGCAAATTATTGTGTTTACATTAAATTTTAATATACATCTTTTCTTGGCATTTAATATTATTTTAATTGCTATGTGATACCATAATGCCACTGGTGGACAAAATGTAGTGAAATATATTTTATTTTAACTTAGTTATTTTATTAATTATAATAAAGTTATAGATATTTTCATTATCACTTGCATACCAAAAGGTAGATATATGGCTTAACCCTACTTTTTATGAAGTAGGCTGGTCATATTTTCATGGAAATAATTTAAATTTATTACTAGAAATAATGATGATAATAGTGCTAATTACTATAAATTGAGACTAATTCCTGATAATGTTCCTTGTGATATTCTTGCACCATGTCAGTCAATCTCTGCCACAACTAGGTATGCTATATTCTATTAATATCCCCATTTTTATACAAGAAGTTGCTGAATCTTAGAAGTGTTCATTTGTTGAAGTCATAGCTTCATAGCTCACAGATGATTGAGCCAGGCTTGTACTTCGCCTATGTAATCACTAACACTGAATTCTCACATAGGATGGGAAATGGTGAAATCTTATTCTGGGCAATGAGAAAACCAAAGTCAAAAAAGCAAAGCTAGTTACTTGAGTGATCTGAGAAGGGGTTTCCTTAATTAGCCCTAGAACACCGAGAGAAAGCCAAGGTCATTTCCAAGTAGACAATAGACCAGAATTATCAATAAGCAGTTACAGGGCTGACTTAGTAGGGAACAATTACATTAATAAGAGTACTTTGAGGCAGTGGCCCTACTTAGAACCTAGAACATTATATGTGGAGTGGCAGAGAGAACGCACCACAAATTTCTGTTAAATGAACAAATATCACAACAGGTTTACCAAACAAATATACAGCAGTCAAAAATGCCGCTTTATTTTCCTGTCTTTGCTACTTATTCATGGATTTCAACAAGTTAATATCAGAGTAACTTGATATAACATGAGTGAAAATACTAAAAACATTCCTAAAGTAAAATGGTTAAGAAGGATAATTAAGAATTAAAAAAAGATGTGTGCAACTTATCATGGATCTTATTCATGATAATTCATGTTACATGTAACAACATTTACACCAAACCTACAGCATCTGAGTCAAACTTCTCTCAAGTTACAGATTATTACTTTTATCACTTAGATGAATATGTTGGATAACAACATGGGGAGCGAAAGATGCATTCCTGCATGAGTTTGGAGAAACTTAGGAGAATGATTTATTTTCATAAATAAATTGACTATGAGCAAGATTATTGGATATCCATATTCCTTGGGGTAACATGGTGAAGAATTAAAACAATCTTACCAACAAAAGACCTTTTCCCCTAGACCAGTGTACTAGAGAGAGAAGACACAATTGAATATTAGAATAAACATTTAAGGTGATACCAAAGCGACTACAAAATCTGAACTGAATTTCACACAAATATATGCAGTAAAGTAAAAGAAAGAACAATTAAAACTCTTATCTCCTTGAGAGAAAGTGGACATGCCCTGTGACTGTCTCCTTCATGCTCCCTGAGAAAACACTGACTTCATTTGGGAGGTATATGTTCACAGTTCCAAATGTCAGAAGGCCTGTGACCTTGCATTGTAAAATCAAAATGTTAGGCCTCTTATAGAGTCTGTTATATTTTAAAGGAGACACAATAAGGAAGAGAGGGTAGGGAGGCAGTCCCTCCTCCCTCAAAGATTCTGTTTTTTTATCCTTACACGTGGCATTATTCTGGTTCTTCACATGTAGACAAGGATGACTTCTTATCAAACTTACTCTCTTATAGACAGCCACAACAATGATATTGAACAGAAAACCACAATTAGCTTTGCTAGGAGTGACCAGTTTAAGGGGAGGTGATGATGGACAGAGCCAGAGAGGAAGAACATTATGATAGAGCTGCTTGGTGATTATGTCTGACAAAACTTCTGGTGACTCCAAAGCAAATTTGAGTGGTGCTCTCTGGAAGATGGGATCCTATGTGAACTAGCAGCAAAAAGAGTTAAGGAATGTAGTTTATATAATTAAATTATGAATTTAATTCATACTTATTCAGGCATTTATCAAGACGTAAGGCATACAAGTCATTCCATAAACACATACAACACGCAACAAACACATGTACATGCATGTGCATGCACACACATGCACACATACACACATATACACAAAAATGCACATGCAGATATACTCAAGCCCCTTTAGGACGGGAAACATAGGAAACAAATGAACTTGCATTTCAGTTTTGTGTAGCATGCTGTTTCATATCTTTAAAAATATTTGGCATTTTACTATAAAGTCACCTGTGTTACTGAGAACATTAAGAAAAGGGTTTGTAGAATAAAAAAATAGAACCAAAAACAAATCAGATTTAAATACCCTGACATTTTCTTAAAGCTATAGTTAAGAGTTTGAAAAGGTAAAATTTTTGAAGTATACTGAAAATACTGTATAGGGAAATGCCATGTTTAAAAATTATTTTAAAAATCAAGAATTAAGTTGTATTATTTTGAAGCTCTTACTGTACGCAGTCAGGACTAAGTCAAATTTATACATTATATACAAGTGATGACCTACTAGAGACTACATTAACGTCAACCAAGTTTAGAGAAAATTTAATCATTGAAAAAGGTAGTATACTTTGTACTTCATTTTTCAATTCCAGTAATACAGTTGACAAGACATGTTAATTATATTTCCTCTTGCTGATATTTCCTAGGTAACCAATATTATAGGAAATATAATTAAAACTACACTCTCTTGTGATTATTTTTTTACATTTTATATATCATTGCTTGGTTACTATTGCTAGAATGATTAAAAGTTTATTTAAAAAACATTAACCATATTTGGTTAATAAATAGTTGATTAAAGAAGTGATAATGAACACACACACACACACACACACACACACACACACACACACACTGTTGGGGAGGGGAAATTTCCCCCTCTACCCGTCTTGAGTTCTTGTGTCTGGACTAATAATAAAATCAACACAGACAGATTAACAGGAGAAAGAGAATTTTAATTTGTGTGCTTGAAGGTCTCAGAAATGGGGCCTAAGAAGTAGACAAAGTAGACAGCTTTTATACTTTTCAGACAAAGAAACAATAAATTTGTGAGGAATTGACAGGACAAAGAAACTTAGGCTTCGGGTACATAATTAGTGAAGAATCTAAATAAAGTTTGAGCTTGGGGTACTCAATTAAAGAAGTAACCAGGTTTGTTTATAGAGGCTTCTCAGCCCCAAATTACCCCTCTCTGGCGATAATAGTGTCCTACCTCTAGGTGTACATGCAGGGAGTTCACCTTTCACATGAGAAATTTATTTCCTACTTTCAGGGAGACAGAGAGGGGAGTCAAAGAGTCCCTCTTGCATCAGTTTTTTCTTAAGTAACTTTAATTCAAAATAGTCAATATGACATTGAGGCATACTTTGGGGCAGCCTCCCCTGGGCCTCAACAATACACATATATGTATATACATGCATGCACACATATATGTACAATTGTTTTAACATTTTATATGAGAAGTTCTCTGCATGGAAATGAATTTCTGTTCTAAAAATGAATGAGATGTAGCAGACAAAGTAGGATGGACAATGTCAGATGGGAACCAAGGAGATTTATAATAGTATTTGAGGAAGGATTATTTCTGATATGATCTTCAATGTCCTACTTTGCAATTGTCATTAAAAAACTCATTAATGATTGTAACGATTTTTTAAAGGATGTTTATGATTTTAATTTGAATGTGTGTGTGCATTCACACATGTGACCTCAAGTTTAGGTTTATACCATTTTTTAAAGAGACACACAAATGAAATAGAAGCAGAAACCCCAAAGAGAGAAAGACTATGAGAATGTGTCTATTAATTAATTTCAACTTTTGTCAACATCTGTAGAAATCTTTAGGAGTGCTTTACATTTCTAAAGTTTATAGAATTGTGGAATTCAAACCAAGTGTAGGGAGGTCTACGTGAAATTAAAAAGACTTGGCTAAAATAAATTGTGAAGAATAATAAATAAATCATCCCATACAACAAAGTTTACCCATTTTATATCTAGAGATTTTTCAAATATTAGTTTACAGTCTAACATGAGTTTAAAATAAATGTTGGTTTGTGTGTGTGTTTATTTGCTTTTATATTTTTAATTATGCAACTTTGGGCAAATTATTTGACATTCCTTAACCCCAGTTTCCTCCTCTCTGAAATGTGATCAATAGCCACACCTCAGAGAACTTATGAGATTTAAGTATACAGTTGACCCTTGGACAACTCGGGGGTTAGGGGTGCTGACCCTGCATGTAGTCAAAAATCCCTGGATTAAATTATAGTTGGCTCTCAATATATACGTGGTTATGCATCCACAGATTCAACCAACCATGGATTATGTAGTACTTTAGTATTTCCTATTCTCATATAAGTGGACCTGTGTAATTCAAACCTGTGTTCTTCAAGGGTCAGCCCTGTAATACATGTTAGTACATAGAAAATGACTATCAAATACTAAACATCAAGATGGCAACTATTGTTATTGCTATAGGAGTGATATGCTAGGAATCATGCTAAATGTTATGGAAGTTATAAATATAAATTTTTTTTGCTTTGATGTTGTTATCACTAAATAGGGTATGAATGTTTTCATTACTAAAAAAGTACAATTCATGGAAGGAAGAAATTGTTTCTAGCTGAGGGACTGAGTGACAATAACGAAGGAACTGACATTTGAGTTAGCCTTTAAAAGATGACTATAATTTTTACAGGTGGAGATAACCTGGGACACAATATTCTAGATGGAGAGAAAGGAGCAAGCAAAAGAGCTATATTAGGAATATTTTTGCACTCATTTAGTATGTATTGAAAGTCTACTAAATAGTAGGCACTGTGCAGAATGAAAGGAATAAAACATAAGTGACTTTTAAAATATATATATATATATACACATACACATATATGTATATGTATGTGTGTTTCTATGTGTATACATTGTATAATGCTGGAATACAGTCTGATGTGATCAAGTATTGTACAAATAAATGTAAATTTTCAATATGGTAGTGAAGAATAAAATTAACAAAGTAATCAGAAAGTGTGTAAAAGTAAAATCTGATCCAGGCCATTAGATATAGGACAGATATTTGGACTGAGGTCTGAAAGACAATTGTTAGTTAACTGGGGAAAAAATATGGAAATGAGTGTCACAAAGGGAACACAACAAGAGGGACTGTGGTGATTTAGGGAAACATACAAACTAAAATTTTGAATGTAATATGATGGTGATAAAAATAAAATATGTTGATCAAAGTATAAGTAAAATGGTATGTTGAGAAAAATCATCTCTCTAATCTAGCTTCTTTTTAAAAAAGTGTTTGCAATGGGACCAACTGGAGAAGTCATATTAATTGCAGTAGTATAGAATCAAACAGAGCAATGAATTTCTATGTAAGGAGACTGGGAAGTAAACAAAACAAAACAACAAAAACCCCACATACACAAATTAAATAAATGTTTAATAAATAAATGTCGATAAATATTGAAAGTAGGACAAATCCATAGAAGAATGATTCAATGAAATAATATGTAATACCTTCAAAATAGTTTTTTAACTAAGACAATTTTGAAGAAGCTAAAGGTTCACAGCAACACTGAGAGGACAGTACAGAGATTTCCCTTATGTCCTCTGCTCCTATGAATGCATAGCCTCCCCCATTATCAAATCCCTCCCCAGAGAGTTCATTTGTTAAAACTGATGAACCTGCATTAACACACCATAATCAACCAAAGTCGATAGTTTAGAGATTATAGTTTACTCCTGGTGGTGTACGTTCTCTGGGTTTGGACAAATAATGACATCTATCTATCATTACAGAATATTCTCTGTACTCTACCTGTTCATCCCTCCACCCCAACTGCTGGCAACTGTCTTCAGAGTTTTACTTTTTCCAAAATGTCATATAATTGGAATCATACACAACATAGCCTTTTCAGATTGGTTTCTTTCAATTAGGAATATGCATTTAAATCCCTTTTATATTTTTTCATAGCTTGCCAGCTCATTTATTTTTAGTACAGAATACTCTTACATTGTCTGGATGTAATACGGTTTATTTATCCATTCACCTACTGAAGGGCATCTTGGTTGCTTCCAACTTTTAACATTTATGAATAAAGCTGCTATAAACATCCACACGCAGGTTTCTGTATGCACATAACTTTTCAACTCCTTTGGGTAAATACCAAGGAGCACAATTGCTGGATCATATGGTAAGAGTATGTTTACTTTTGTAAGAAACGGCCAAAATGCCTTCCAAAGTGGCTGTACCATTTTGCATTCTCATCAGCAATGGATGAGAGTTCCTGTTGCTCCACATCCTCACCAGTATTTGATGCTATTAGTGTTCTGGATTTGGGCCATTCTAATAGGTGTGTAGTGGTATTTTATTGTTGCTTTAATTTGCATTTCCCAGATGACATATGATGTGAAGTATCTTTTCATATGCTTATTGGCCATCTTCATATCTTCTTTGGTGAAGTGTTTGTTAAGGTCTTATGACCATTTTCATTAGTTTTTTTGTTTTCTTATTGTTTAATTTTAAGACTTCTTTGTATATTTTGTATAACAGACTCAGAATAGCCAACTGTACTGAAGGAGAAAAACAAAGTTGGAGGTCTGACACAGTAATCAAGACAGTGTGGTACTGATGAAAGAATAGAAAAATAGATCAGTGGAACAGAATAGAGAACCAAGAAATAGACTCACATAAATATAGTCAACTAAACTTTGACAAAGAAGCAAAGGCAATACAATGGAGCAAAGATAGTTTTTCAACAAATGGTACTGGAAGAACTGGGTATCCACATGTGCAAAAATGAATCTAGACAAAGGCCTTACACCATTAAAAACAAACAAACAAACTCAGAATGTACCACAAACTAAAATTTAAAATGTAAAACTATAAAACATCTAGAAGATAACATAGAAGAAAACCTAAATGACTTTGGGTATGGCAACGTTTTAGATAACACTAAAGGAACAATACATGGGAGAAATAGTTGATAAGCTGGACTTCAGTAAAATTTAAAAACTTCTGCTCTGGGAAAGACAATAATAAGAGAATGAGAAGACAAGCCACAGATGGCGGGGGGTGAGGGGTGGGGATCTTTGCAAAAGGCATATCCAGTAAAGGACTATTATCCTTCAATATATTTTGTGTGGTACAGAAGTGGTTTTTCCATTCATATCGTGACCTGTACAAAATCTTAACTGAAGATTTGACCAATATTTCAATTTTTTCTCTGTGGTCAGCACTAATGCCTACTACTTGACAAAGTACTGTGCAGAATTACTTTACAAGTGTGTCAAATCAAACAGGAAAAGCCATTTTGTAGAAGCAAGGAAAATATCAACAAGTATTATTGACCTATATCATCACAAAATGTTCCCTGAAGTTTAGAATAGACTTAAAATACAAGAAAATGGAACAAGTGCTTGTGAAATGTTTAGCATAGGGATAAGGATACCTTTAATCACACAGACACACACACACACACACACACACACACACTGATCCTAAATTTCCTCCTCTCTCTTCTTTTTCCATCCCTCCCTTAACCATGGTCCTGAATTTCCCCTGCAACCACCATTTTTGTGGATCTGGTAAATGCATCAGAGGAGAAAATGTATTTTATAAATTGACTTCTTTTATCAAAATTGGCTTTATTCTTATAGCATAATTTGATTTTTTAAAAAATTCTAAGATATTGTAAGGATAAAGAAGGACAGAGAGAGGGAAGGAGAAGGGAAACCCAACCTTATCTCAGTGATGGGAACGTCGAGGAATGAAAATCAGTGAAAGCCCCAGGGAGCTCTGTCTTACCATGAATATTTATGCTGTGATACTATGCAAACTTGATAGCCTAAAGTTAAGGAATCAAGCAGTGGATATAGGATGTTCAGTAAAAAAGGCTCAGGATAATACCAGATAATAACCAGAGGTCATGTGTATTGAAGCTATTCAACAAAGGTGACAGGCTTGTATTAAGGCCTAAGGAGTGTTCACCTGTAAGTTCTATGCCTTGCACCAAAACATTTTGAGCCTCCTAATGAGGTACATACTCTGTAGGTCTATTCAATATGTTCAAGTCATTTGATTCAAATGCTGTTTTTGCTGGCCTATTAAACTTAATCCTACATCAAGAAATTCTCATGTCCTTATTTACAAAGTAGTCTATAAAACTGGCTGAATATTTGCAACACTGAAATATAGCATCTGCCTACTTCTTACTAATTAAAACTTAAATGTTACACTCCCACTGTAATGTTCCTTGAATTAACATAATCATCACACATTCTATTTGAACCTTCATTCTTCTAGAAAATCCAACAAAATATAATTTTATAATATCTCCCTCTCTTCCTCTATTTATACTCCTCTATTTTACCCTGTAGCACATTAAGAGAATGGTGGAGCATTAATAGCTATATGTGGATATTTACATATGCTGATTTACATTATATATTATGTATTTGTCAAATGGATGGTTAGAACTCAGGTACAATAACAAGAATTTCTTGAGAACCATTTCCTGATATTAGACATTTTGGTATCTGTCATTAAAATAGTTTATATTCTCAACAAAATTTAGTAACACGGATTCTTATTCTTTCCTAAAAATTGAAATTGATTTTTTAAGAACTGATGTGTCACCACGTTTGTAAATGTGATATATATTTGAATATATAAATATACATTATATTAAATATGTATGTGTGTATTTTGAAAAGAAAGTCATTACAAGAATAAACTTGTGTTAAGGAATTTTAAAAATGCATTTCTCTATTCTGGTTTTCAGAATTAATTTAGAGTCAAATGTGCTTTATATCTGAAAGAGATTTTTTAATTTACAATTTTTATTAGGAATTCTTTCTTGTCAGCTTCTGATTATCATGTTTTTCTCTCTATGGTTGGGTGGTATCATTTATTTTAACAAGAAATGCAGTGACATATAATGGAATGAATATGATATTTATATTAAGATGAGGATTTTACTAGTTCTGGCACATATTGGCTTTGTGATCATAAGCAAAGTACACATTAAATGAGATTTATTTAAAAGTAAAAAATACTAAAATACGAATTTTCAAAAAAAATGCATTAATGTATATATTGATCTTTGTGTATTTTCACGCATATGCCACGTCAGGCTTGTTGCTAGGTGTAATCTCTCTCTCTCTCTACACACACACACACACACACACACATTATTTTTCACAAAGAAATTTGGTAGTAATATGGCCCCTTTTGGACATTTGGACATTTAGACACAAAATGGTTGAAAAGCATATCCAAGATTTCACCTGGGAAAAGGACACTTAAGACTCAGATGCACACAAGCATACAGGATATTGATTTGGGTGTGCTTTTGGGATCACCATCTTTGGAAGGGAAAGAAAGGAAACAGATCTGGATACAGTCCAGCAAGGTCTTCATCTGACACCATTGGAAACTTTGAAGCCAGAATGATATTTAGTGAGACAAATCGTTTTAGCTGAGACAATTCCCAGAGAGGTCTCACAATACAGGAATGTCTGCTGGCAACACTTCCAATAGCAAGCAGAATAATTCCTTCAGTCCTGAAGAGGCGCCTGAAGGAACACATCACAGCATAACACACTACATATCACTCTTAAAAACCAGATGTGGAAGAAAGTTAATTTTCTACACAATAGCCATTTCCCACCTCTTTCTCTGCTAATAGAAGCTCAATTTAGTTGAAATTACTCTAGCAGATATTTACCTCACAGAAGATACTTGTATCCCCAGAGGCCATACTCAGAGGATAAATATGGTTAATACAAATAGCCCTTTTCCACTGGGGTCCTGGGAAAGAATTAAGTCCTAATGCCCTAAGACATTAATTTTATGTAATAATAACTTCTCTCCTATGTATCTGAAATGGTGCTCACTATGTACTGTCCTTGGGAAAATTGAGAGCATAGTGTTTCAAGTCATTTTCTCTAGGGTTTCATTCTGTCCTGTAACCCTGGTGGGAAAAAGCTGAATAAATCCATGTGGTCTCATTAGCCTGTCCGTGGAAGGCATTCTGAAATAATTCTGGCTGATGAAATGTGAGGGAGGATTCTTAAGGGGATGTCTTGGATGTTTTTTTCTTGAACTTAAAAGGTGGGTCATACTTACATCTAGACACTAGTGAAAATAAATTGCCAGAATAATGTATGGCCATCCAGCAACCATGTATGAAGCTGAAAAAGTGCTGAAAATGACAGAGTGAAAAGATATAAAGAAAACAGATCTTTGAGGAATTCACTTAGTTTAGGAATTAACCAGTCCTGGATCCTCCCTATTAACACCCATCAACATATGTGAAGTAAAAATATCTCTATTATTTGAACACAATTAGGATTTTTTTTTCTATTTTGCAGTTAAAAGCACCTAATTGTCACAATAAGTAGTAAGTAACTATTTATGACTAACCCCCAAACTTGTCCACTTTCCATTAATGTGCTGCCTCTTAACTGTACCTGATGCCAAAATATATCTGATAGTGTTTTACAAAACAAAATATATTTTTAAAAAGCAAACAAATATGTGTTGTTTATTCTATGATTTCTATTGCTGTGGATTTACAGAAGCTGGATAAGTTTGTTGGGGCCCTTGAATGTATTCCTCCTCAATGCATGGGTTGGGGCACATTACTTAGCCAACAAGAATAGTTAACCCATTACCCCTAAGGCTCTAGCTGTCCTTTGCTACTTGGCCCCCAGCCCCCTACCCCCTTTTTTTAAGCATTGAATGTCATGTGTGCTGTTCTTTTCAAAGGTAGTATAAAAAGCAGGGATTTAAAATGAGCAAATGACAGAGAAATGGGTCACTGCTGATTGTATTTCAGATTTAACCATGTGCTAAATTGAGAAGTCTGTTCAGTAGACTTGCATCTTACATATGACTTTTGTTTTGAATATAAATTAAGAAAACAAACTAGTTTTAGACTGGAGATAAAATGCATTAACATTTCATGGACATTGAAGTACTAATTCACCATCTTGTTCAAGACCTTGTGTGCCTTTGAAGCTCAGGATCCTAATTTACCAAATGAAAACTTTGGAATTCATGATTTCTAGTGCCTTTCTAAATCTAGATTCTGTCAATTCTCTTTCTATTGAATGAAAATGCTATTGACATAGTAGCCTAATTTTTCTAATATATTAAACCTGTCTATAATACATGCTAGACTTTTAGTTTTCTGAAGAGAAAAAAAAAATGATTAACAAGCTAATCTGTGAACCTCTCACACAGTATTAGCAGGAAGAGCTAATTCTTTAACTCTACTTCACTTCGATGTACAGTAGAAACTAACACAACATTGTAAAACAACTATACCCCAATTAAAAAAGTAAAGAGCCCACGTAGACTGTGCTGATGATAAACCTTTTGTGGGAATATCTTTACCTGTGTTATGGTCGACAACCGTTCCTTTTGTTCTGCTTAAGCATGTGTGTCAATGGCCCTCAGGCAGGCCCTAAACTCTCAGTTTTTCAGACTTCATTGGAGGAGGAGGAGGGAACCTTCTGCTGCAACAGGAGATGAGTGCACATAGGCCAATTGCCCTGTTTGCTGCCGGGGGTGGGCACCCACTAACCATGAGATAACACAAACTTTTGGAGCTGATCTTGCTTTATCTCTTCTCTATGTGAATAAAAGCATTGTCTATCGAGTCAGTAGTTGACTGTGTTCTATTTTTGGCAACTCCATTGCCTAGGTGCAGTGGGCAGACGTGCTTAGACTTCTATTCCTGGTAGCTGGCATTATGGTGATCTTTGCTCTCCTCCATGAAGTTGAAGTCCTCCCCTAGCACTGGTGAACAGTCCATGGTGTTCTGCTTAACAGCAGTAATACTTACACACAGCAAAAAGAAAATAAGTAAATATAAATATAATAATATGAGAAAAGAAAAAAGTGTGCAATACTGTTTTGAGCACAAGCGCAGCAGTGGGGCCAAATTAGCCCTATACAAAACGCTGGTATAAACTTTCTAAGATATTATCTTATCTTAAAACCAAGCCTCAAAATAATCAAATACTTCCAAGTAACTTAACTGCATACTAAATAGAGAACAATACTTGAAGTTATGCAAGAAAATCCAGCACCCCAAACGTAAAATTCTCAATGTGTGGCATTTGTTAAAAAAATTACAAGACATTTAAAGAAGCCGGAAAATATGACCCATAACCAAGAATTTGGTTAATAGAAACAATTTGGTTAATAGAAACAAGTAGAAAAATACAGAAGCATGATGAGTAAAAAATGAAAGATGTATTTAAAATCTCACAAATGAATTCAAATCTCTAGAGATAAAAAATGCAGCATCTAAGATAAAAAATACACTGTATAAGACAAACAGCAAGTCAGACACTGTGAAAGAAAAGGCTATAGTACTTGAGAATATAGAAGTAGACACTATCCAAATAAAACACAAAGAGAAAAATAAAGAATATAGAATAATGCAAAGGGCAGCAGTGAACTGCAGGGCAATTTTCATGGTCTAAAATACATATAACTGGAGTTCAGAAAGAAGCGTGCAGACAAATACTATAAAAATCATGGTGAAGAATTTGCAAATTTGATTAAAACTGTAATTCCAAATGTTCAAAAATCTCAACAAACCCAAGAAAAAGGATATGAAGCAAACAACATCTAGGCACTGGATAATTCAGTTGCTGAAATGCAGTGAAAAATAGACAGTATTTACAGAGTTTTTCATTCTTTTTTTGAAGGCTGCCGAGTGTTCTACTGTGCAGATATAATTGCTTTTACTAGCCCCCTCTGGATGAACATTTGGGATATTTCTTTATCTTTCAGTAACCAGCAAGGCTTTAATAAACAACCTTGTACATTCAAAAAAAAAAAAAAAAAAGAGAGAGCGAGAGACAGTATTTAAAGTAGCTGGAGAAAAAAGTTAAATTATGCACAGAAGACCAAATTTGACAGTAAACATCTCATCAGAAATAATGCAAACTAAAAAAAAAAATAAAAAATATAAAAAAGTGGAGTGAAATATTTAAAATACTGACAGGTCGGGTTGCCATGGAGCAAAATTGTCAACCAAAAAATATATACCTAACGAAAAAAATCTATGAAAAATTAAGGTGAAATAAACACTTTTGCAGACCTAAAAATGATGACAGAATTCATCACCAATTGATGAGTACTACAAGAAATGTTAAAGGAAGCTCTTCTGAGAGAAGGAAAATAATACTCTGAATAGAGACAAGTATAAAATAAATCTTAATTCTCCTTAAAATATTACAAATAAATTAAAGCAAATATAATAACAATATAATGTGCAATTTATAACATTTGTAAAAGTAATATACTAAACAACGTAACACAAAGAGTGGAATGGGAAAAATAGAAACATACTGCTATAATGTTTTGTTTTTTTTAAAGATTTATTGATTGATTGATTGCTATGTTGGGTCTTCGTTTCTGTGCGAGGGCTTTCTCTAGTTGTGGCAAGCGGGGGCCACTCTTCATCGCGGTGCGCGGGCCTCTCACTATCGTGGCCTCTCTTGTTGCGGAGCACAGGCTCCAGACGCGCAGGCTCAGTAGTTGTGGCTCACGGGCCCAGTTGCTCCGCGGCATGTGGGATCTTCCCAGACCAGGGCTCGAACCCGTGTCCCCTGCATTAGCAGGCAGACTCTCAACCACTGTGCCACCAGGGAAGCCCCCAGCTATAATGTTTTTATATGTGAAATGTAATCACAGTATTTGAGAGTGGAAAATATATAACAATATTAAAGATGTATACATTGAATTAAAACATCAATATATAATATCAAGTAGAACATGAATTAATAATGAATACTTACAGTGCAATTAAAGATCAGCTTTCATTGTATAAAGGAGTTCACCATTTGAAATTAATCAAATTTTCAAGAAAAAAGGGAAAGAATCCTTAATATATAACTTTGGCAAATCCATAATAGGTTTACGCAATCCACACATTTTTCTACAGTTTCATTTTTTATTAGACTTTAGTTTTTAGAGCAGTTTTAAGTTCACAGCATAATTGAGGAGGAGGTACATAGGTTTCACCTTTACTGTCTGTCCCCACATATGCATGCCCTACCCATATCAGAATCTCCCACCCGAGTGGTACGTTTATTATAGTTGATGACCTACAAGTTCACTTCAGTATCCATAGTGCTCCCGGAGTCCACAGTGTACATTGGGGTTCTTTCTTTGTGTTGTATTACATTCTATGTATTTGAACAATTAGTGACATGTATCCACCATTATAGTATCATATAGAGTAGTTTCACTGCCCTAAAAATTCTCTTTGCTCTGCCTATTCATTCCCCACCCCAACCCCTTTTTGGGAAGGTCATATAGTTGGAGATATATAATAGGTACCCTTTTCAGATTGACTTCCTTCACTTAGTAATATGCATTTAAGTTTCCTCCTTATCTTTTCATGACATAATAGCTTATTTCTTCTTAGTGCCGAAAACTATTGCATCATCTGGATGTACCACAGTTTACTTGTTTTTCACCTACTGAAGGACATCTTGGTTGCTCCCAAGTTTTGGCATTTATGAATAAAGCTGTTATAAACATCCATATGCAGGTTTTTCTGTGGACATAAGTTTTTAACTCCTTTGCATAAATACCAAGGAGTGTGATTGCTGATATGCTCAGAGTATAATTAGTTTTGTAAAAAACTGCCGAACTGTCTTCCAAAGCAGCTGTACCAATTTGCATTCCCATCAGCAATGAGTGAGAGTGCCTGTTGTTCCACACCCTTGCCATCATTTGCTGTCAGTGTTCTGGATTTCAGCCATACCAATACCTGTGTAGTTTTGTGTTTTTTAAATAAATTTATTTATTTTGTGTATTTATTTTTTGGCTGTGTTGGGTCTTCGTTGCTGCGTGTAGGCTTTCTCTAGTTGCGGCGAATGGGGGCCACTCTTCATTGCGGTGCACGGGCTTCTCATTGTCCTGGCTTCTCTCGTTGCGGAGCATGGGCTCTAGGCGCACGGGCTTCAGTAGTTGTGGCACGTGGGCTCAACAGTGGTGGCTCGCGAGCTCTAGAGAGCAGGCTCAGTAGCTGTCCTCACGGGCTTAGTTGCTCTGCAGCATGTGGGACCTTCCCAGACCAGGGATCAAACCCATGTCCCCTGCACTGGCAGGCAGATTCTTAACCACTCCGCCACCAGGGAAGTCCCCTTGTAGTAAATGTATTAATATTCCAGTCTCAAACTCCCTTTCATTCACTTTCTTACTTGCTAATGCTCCAGGCCAGGGATGTTTTCTCCCACTTCTTCTGCAGGAGCTTTATGTTCCTTCCACCTACTTCTTAGTCAACTTATTCTTTAGATTTTAATTCATTGATTCTTTCATCTGTAATTTATATGCCAGATATGAAGTCAAATCAATTGTTTTTAATTTGCTCATTCTTTTTCTCACATTCTCTCCTATGTATGGTGTAAAAGATGGGGCCCACCACAACTCATTTAGTGAGGAATTCTCAAACATGGTAGTGGGTTCAGATTTTGAACAGCTAAAATATTGACAAATATTCATTACATGCCAATATTTTGATCTCATATTCCACAGTGTACTTTCTTCTCCTAACTGTGCTACAAAAACAGTTCTACAGTTCATCATAATGCAAGTATTTTGCATTAAAAAATAAAAACAAAACAAACAACAACAAAACACCAATTTCTCGCAAAAGAAATACAGCCCAGGTATTATCAATTAGTGTAACTGACTCATAGAATATCTGTTGGATACTCATTTAACCTCTTGATTTCTCATGATCTTATCTAACTTTCTGCATTTTAAAGACTAAATTGTAAAGCTTAACCTAGCCTAAATAAGATGGTGAGGCAAAGTGAAAGGAGTGAAGAAACAAGTTAGTTTAATTATGTTTAAAGCATATGAAGGAAGGAAATAAAATGAAGGCTACAATCATTGTTTCTATAATGGCGAATGAGTTTGTACATAACATTTGTGACTACTCTTCTTTACTATTCAGTTTAGGTACTCTTATCTTCAGCTTCCATCTCAGATGTTTGAGCTTCTTTTCTCCATAGTTAAACCAGACAGACCTGATAGGTCCGATCCTTTGATATCCCTCTAAAGCCTTCCTTTCATCTTACTGGTAGACATGGGAAATTGAAAAACAGGTGCTCTGTGGTAGATTATGCTGGTACCTTGTTAGATCTCCTTAACTTGCCAGTGCATTTGTCTCACAAGGACAGCAAACATTACAGGAAACGGCTTAAAAGGTGTGATGTTCTTAGGAGAATTGTTCTTTGTTGCTGAAAGCCTCCTTGCTGGAGATAACTTGGAGAGCAACCTAGAAGACTGTGTGGCTGACTTGTAAATTCAGTAGCCCAGGCCCCCATCCTTCAAAGTGAGAAAACTCTGCAATATAATGTACATTCCATCAAGTTGCTCCCAAATCAGGTAAAGGCTAAAAGGTACCTAAAATCACATTTGCGCAAAGGTTACCCAATTCTCTATTCAGGTTTTCCTTAAGATAACTCCCCTAATTATATGTGTTTAAATCCCTGTCTTAGGTTTTGTTTCTGGTTAATCAAACCTAGGGCATGTCCCAGAGCATAAGCGGTGTTCCATCCATTTTTATCTCATCTTATTTATGCTCTTTCTTTTGGTGTACTTTGTATTTCTCTCACTTTTTGAGTTTAGAATTTAATTTACTCTTTTTATTATTTTGTTTCTGTTAAAGGCTCTCTTTGTCTTTGTTAATTTCTAGTTTTATTATTTTGTGATAAATTATTCTTGGTATATGAGACTTATTCATGGTTTGGTTGATCATTTTGCGTGAGTGTTTAATGTACACTTGAGAAAAAGATACATTCATTAATGTTGGAGTATTAATTTAATAAATATTCAAAATATCTACCTTATTGATTTTGATTGTATAATCCAGTATCAGTGGCATTAGGAGTAAGATAGAGAATAAATTATCAAAGGGAAGTTTTCAGGGAAATATTGTCCTAAAAGTGATTCAGGTTTCAGTAAAAGTGAGAAAGTTATAACTGATTTTGAAATTCTTAGGGCATATTGGAAAATTATTATTAGATGGGTAGTTGGGAAGAGGTGAAAATTGGTGCTGTTCTTATACATTTAACTTTGTGACTTCTCAAAGTGTGTATATACATATATGATAAATGATTCTGGAAAATTTATTGATTGAAAAGATCTCATGAAAACACTTCTTAATAAAACTTTGAGAAAATAATGAAATAGATACATATGAAAAGTTGGAAACATATCTGTGTACTTTATATTTGTGGCAGAGTTAAAACTTACAGTTAGTGAGTGTGGAAATAATATAACATTTGCATTCCAGAATTGACCTCATCATTCTATAATACCCATTAACAATAATACAGCAAGATACTTGATTTTACCATTTAAAATACATGTATCGATGTTCCAAGTGAATTGGAGTAGCTGGCTTCAGACCATTGCTCTTATTGAGGACAACTAAAGAATTAATATACTTGAATTCAGTAAAAGGTTCCAAGGCAAGAGAATTGCAGAGCTATACTCCAGAGAGAGAAGCTGAAAGTAGAGATATTTTCAGTCACTTTTTTCCAGGAGGCATTTGCTCATCAGAGCCATGCAGGAGGCTGAAAATGTGGATCATATACCTGTGAAAGGCTCTTGCTAGAGGAAAGATATATTGGCAAATCTTGACAGGCTTCAAGAACACAGCTGATTTTTGCCTCAGGACATGGGTGAATTCAAAAACTCTTCATGGATGAATAACATCAAAGGTGAGGGAAGAAACTTGAATAATACTAGCCATCCCAAACAATATTAAAATCCGGAAAAAATACAACAACAATTATTCATAGACACGGAAAATCAATTAAACCAGTATGATGTAAGGGGCTATAGCTCCTGAGGGAAAGAATATACATTATGAAAAGTTCCACATTCAAACCAGGGTTTTCTCTGAGGGCATTTAACAGTTTACAGACTAGAGTCCAGGCAAGAAGTAAAGTCTACGTGGGACTACAGTTCTAGCAGGAGGCAGAGATGGAATTTGAGCTTTTAACGTTACAGAGAAAATCTCAGAAAAGAAGAACCACAGAGGACCTACCCTACATGAAATGCCTGAAAATATGTGTCACTGACCTCAAAGGGTTTAGCCAGTTCCTAAGCTGCAAATGCACAGGAAAGGACTCCAAGAAAAGAGAGAAAATATCATTTCTCTATTTTAAATAGATATTAAATAGGAATATTACAGAACTTAGCAGAGAGTTTGACAATGGTGTGATACCAGGGTAACAGATATTGAAATTCAAGATCTACTAGGTGGAAGGGCCCAGTAAACACCCTAGGCTTTCAATTAGATACCATAAGGGCCTAGAGTGAGCTAAATAGAACTACATCAACAGAAACAGAATCTAAAACTGACTATTAACAAGTTTATGATTTCAGGTAAAAAAAATAACCTTTTGTATGAAAATAATATTTTCTGAAGCTTTAAAAAAATTATAACTTAAATATAAGATACTACATCCAAACAAAAATAACAAGGCAAAGACATCAACAAAATTGCAGAGTAGGCAGCTCCAAATTCCTGTCCCTCCACAGAAACATTGAAAAACAAGTAAAATCTGTCAGAGCCAACCAACCGTGTTAGAACTCTAGAAAAAGTCAAACACTTAAAGCACCAAGCAAACACTGAATAAAGAAAAAGGCAGTTTAAAAATGCTCACGGCATTTAAGAATATCTCTGTGAAAACACTACCTGAATAAAAGCTAAAGGAGCCAAGACTTGAGTGACCACAAGGACAAGAAATATATCTTTGAAAAAATAGTTTGGGAAAAGTAACCAAACAAACAGATGATTGCAGTCTTCAATAACCAAGAACAGCAAACCCTGGGGAAGGGGAAGAATCTATATAGTTACTATATAGATTACTGTAGTTACTATACTACTATATAGAATCTATATAGTTATAGTTACTATATTGTAATATTCAAATATTCAGTTTTCAACAACAAAATCACCAAGAATGCAAAGATATATGAAACTACTGCTCATTCACAGGAAAGATATAAATGAACAGAAACTATCCTCTAAGTAAATCAGGGATTGGATTTACTAGACAAAGACTTTAAATTCATTACTTTAATTATGCTCAGGAGCTAAAGGAAACCATGGACAAATAACTAAAGGAAACCAGGGAAATAATGCAAGAAAAAATAAAAATATGAATAAAGAATATGACTATGAATTATAAAAAAGAACCAAATAGAATTTTTGGAGTTAAAAAGTAAAATAAATGGAAATAAAAATTCATTAGAGGGTTTCACTGCTCTGTCTCAAACTCTTCTAAAAAAATGAAGAAGGAACACTTCTTAACTCATTCTATGAGGCCAGTATTATCCTGATAGCAAAGCCAGATAAAGACATCAAAAGAAAATAAAATTATAGACCAATAATCATTATGAATTTATATGCAAAAATTCTCCACAAAATACTATCAATCAAATCCAACAACACATTAAAAGTATTACTATATACCATGACCAAGTGGGATTTATCCAAGGAATACAAGAGTTGTTTAACACAAATATGTGCATGTAATACATCACATTACTAGAATTAAAGGAAAAAAAAAAACAAAATAACATGTTCATCTCAGTTGACACATAAAAGGCATTTGAAAAAATCCAATACCCTTTCATGATAAAAACTCTCAGAATACCAAGAATAGAAGGGAAATTTGTCAACATGATAAGGGACATTTATGAAAAACCAACAGCTAGCATTATAATCAATGGTGAGAGACTGAAAGCTTTCTCCCTAAGATTAGGAACAATACAAGGATGCCTGCCTTCACCACTGCTATTCAAGATTGTATAGGAAGTTCTAGCCAGAGCAATTAGACAAGAAAAATATATTAAATGCACCCAAATTGGAAATGAAGAGGTAAAACTATCTCTATTCATAAAAGACAAGATTTTATATACATAGAAAATCCACAGAAATCCACAGGAAAGCTATTAGAGCTAATAAATTAATTCATCAAAGTTTTAAGGTACAAGATAACCACACAAAAATCAGATGTTTCTGTACACCAGTAATTAACTCATAAAACTACAAGCCTAAAATCTGTGCATTCTATTGTATACAAAGTATACCTCAATAAAATTTATTTTCTTAAATAGTAGTTTATGTACAGCTAAAAACATATTTAGTCAACTGGAAACAAATTAGGAGAAAATATCCACAAAGAAGCACAGAGAGGAAAAAAGATGGAATGTATGAAAAACAATTTATGGGAGAAGTTAGAAATAGTGAAAGTGTCTAAATATAGGTAATTAGAGTGCTGGGAGAAGAAGGAAGAGAATGGTAGCAAAACAATATTTGAACAGATGTTAGCCCAGGATCTTCCAGAACTGATAGAAAATGTAAAATCACATATTCAAAAAGTTCTAAAAATTGTAAGCATGAAATATACAAACATTGCCTCTAACATTAGGAATTATAATATGATCTTTATTGTATTACATTATACCTTATGTTAACATATTAAACTCTTCCTAAAAAATGCAAATTTTTCTACTAATTTTTAAGCCCTCATGCCTTTTGAAATATTATTGTCACATATTGAATTCCACAAAACATTATTATTATTGTACTACTATTGTCATTTATTTAATTCTATGTGACAGTATTATTAATGCTTTAAACTTAACACATGTATTTGTTTACCTGCATGTTTATGCTTTCCAGTGATATTCCTTCTTCCCTGTAATTATGTGGTTCCTTCAATGATCACATTTTTTCTAGATGAACTACTGCTATTTTTATATCTCTTATTGTGGGTCAGCTCAAGAAAATTTCTCTCAACTCTTTTTGTCAGCCAGAATATATTGGCCATAAAACACATGCAGTAATAAAAAATAAAAACAATAAGGTAATAAAAAAAAAGACAACATATAGTTAATCCAAAGAAGACAACAGCTGAGGGAAAGGAACAAATAAAAGATGCTATAAATAGAAAAACATAGTAAGAGATTCATCTTGCACATAAATATATTGGTAATGACATTAAATATTCATGAACTGAATACTGCAATTAAAAGCCAGAGATTATCAGATTAGAGTGTGTGTGTATACATGTGTATATAAAATACATATATTTACATTAGTATATACACGTGTGTATATATACATATATAAAATCTTACAAAATTTAATATAATTATATATACATTCTGTTTATAAGACACACATTGTAAAATGAGACAAAGTAGATGTTAGAAAAATCATATGCCTTAGGAAAACTGCTAGATGCAGAAATACATCTGATAAAAACAACACACACTTCGTGTTATAAACACTCAACAAATTATGAATAAATGAAAAAACTCTACATCTTTTAAAGTTATCTTAAAATGATATGAAGAACTATACATTAGTAAAAATTCAAACCCCTGACTTGGAGAAGATATTTGCAACACAATATTTTGACAAAGGACTCAAAAGGGCTGAAAAATTGATCAGATATTTCATAAAGGAGACTGCCAAAAAGGTCAATAAGTGTTTTAAAATACCTCAATTTCATTAGTTATCAGGAAAATGGAAATCCAAAGCACAATGAAATACCACTACACTCTCATTGGAATGGATATAATTGAAAGGACTGACAATACCAAGGGAGAATGTGGAGCAACTCAAACACACATTGGTGGTAGGATTTTAAATTAGAACAATCTCTTTAGAAAACTTTTGCTGTAACTACTGAAGTTAGAAAGTATAAAAACAACTATGACTGACCAATTTCACATCTGAGTACATTTTTTTTAAATTAATTAATTAATTAGTTTATTTTTGGCTGCATTGGGTCTTCATTGCTGCACGCGGGCTTTCTCTAGTTGCAGCGAGCAGGGGCTACTCTTTGTTGCGGTGCGCGGGCTTCTCATTGTGGTTGCTTCTCTGGCGGGATACGGGCTCTAGGCACACAGGCTTCAGTAGTTGTGGTGCGCTGGCTTCAGTAGTTGTGGCATGTGGGCTCAGTAGTTGTGGCTCACGGGTTCTAGAGCGCAGGCTCAGCAGTTGTGGCACACGGGCCTAGTTGCTCCATGGCATGTGGGATCTTCCCGGACCAGGACTCGAACCTGTGTCCCCTGTATTGGCAGGCGGATTCTTAACCACTGCGCCACCAGGGAAGTCCTCTGAGTACATTTTTAACAGAAAAAAATTCTAACATCCACCAAAAAACAAATACAATAGAGTTCATAGCAGTTTTATTCATAATAGCTAGGACCTGAAACAAAGAAATATCCAATAATGACGGAATGAATACATACATTAATAAATTGTGTATTATCCACACAAAGGGATACTACACAACAATGAAAATGTATGAAATACACAAGAAGGGGGATGAATCTCATGCGTATGATATTGAGCGAAGGAAGCCATAAACAATAGAGTTTGTTCATGCTCTATAATTCTACTTTTATGTAGGTAAAGCTCAGGCAAAATTATTCTATGGTGATGGAGGTTAGAATAATAGTTAATATTTTGTGGTTACTGATCGGGAAGTGATGCTTCAGAATTGTTGATTATGTTCTATATCTTGATCTGGGTAGAGATTTCATGGGTAAGTACATGCTTAAATAATTAATCTGTATTATTTACTGTATGCAAGTGATATAAATTTAAAATAGTTGCTTAGCACACATTTCCCCAATTTTTTTCCAGGTAGTTCATGAGTCAATTCTTACCATACCCATATTAGAAAGCACCTGGGTCTTTGGAAAAGAAAATACACTTATAAATGAATGACATAAGAGAAATATTGTATTTCTGCTATTTGTTTGAGATATAGCAGTTCTACTGCTTTTTACTAACAATAAAAATCTTCCTTAACAGCTCCATTTTTTATCTGAACATCTGTTTCAAAATAAAAATAAATGTATAAATAATCCACAGATGTATAAGTGCCCTCTGGGATTTAAAGCAAACAAATGTGTTAGGGTAATAGCAAGTGTTATAGCTTAGGACTGAGGTATAGAAGTAAATGAGTCTAAACTGGAGGATTATCCTTTCTATACATTTTTTAGTTTACTTTATGACAAATAAGTCCCATCTGGCCCTTAAATATAGGACTTCAAATCCTAAAAAGGCAATAACTCTATATATCATGCCCTAACAGGTAATATAGTTTACCCAATAACTGTAGAAGCAGTCCTGACAGTATTTTGGCCAAGGATAATAATTGTACTATCTCAGAATCCCAGGAGTGATCTTACGGCATCTCTGAGTATTGTCATGAATATATTGGAGGACACCAACCTAAGCCTGTGACCAGGTTTATGTTAAAATGTTACAATACCAAACTTTGTATCCAGTTTCTTGCCCCTGATTGCTGAAGTTTTCCTCCCCTTTCCATACAGCTAGAAAAATGTTTCAGATTTGACAGTTTTCTTTTAAATAACCACACTTCACTCCATGTATATCATCACAAGAAAATCTATGGTTTACAAGCCACATAATTTAAAAACAACACTGTCAAGGACCACAGAACTTTTCTGTATTCATAGCATTGCCCATTTTTCTTTTAATAACAGATATATTAACTGGTTAGCTCATTAATTAATTCCCCCATCATGAAATATATATTGATTAAAACTTTCCTAAGAACTGTTTTTACAAACCCCTTATTACTATGTGCTCATAGGTAAGGTTTATTAAATGAAATACATAAAACTGTAACCCTAACCCTAACCCTAACCCTACAGGTTATATGTCCTGATGGATGCTTGTACCTTAAAGACAGGTCTCTATTCATGCCCTTTTCACAGCTTCTAAGAAGACTCCTCACTTTTTTCATATATCTCCAAAATTTATGAAAGATTTAAGTAGAAGTGTGAATTTTACAAGAAAAAGAACACTCTCATTACATAGTAAAATTTAAAAGTATACAAATTTCCCATTAGTTGTCTAGTTCTTCACCCTCAAAATCTCTAACTTGATAGCACTCACATCTCTCTCCATTTCTCCTCTTCCATATCCTCCACCTATTAATTGAAGAAATTTCTCTCACCTTGTGAATGCCACTTAAAAATGTCTGTGATAACAGAAGAGAGACCTACCATTGCTCCTTAAGCATGGCCCTTATGAGTTTCACTTTCCTAACCCAGAGATTATCAAAATATTAACCCAACAAAATTGTCTATTATTTTGTATTTTCTTTGTGAATAACAAAATGGAAAACTAGGAAGATTTTCTTTTTGCCAAGAAAACAAAATATCTTTTATATTATTTCCCCAATAATATGACAACTCAACAGAACTTATTTTTGTTATCACCCACAAGATTTTCTTTTCATTCTTATCCTATTCCTATCACAATTACTCATCTGAATTACCAAAGTCTAGCCTATCTATGGATGATACATAAATAGACTGCAGTTTTGGTTGTACTCCACAGAAAATAGGTAAAATATACATACATACATTCATATGCACTTAATGAAAATATTAGTGTGTATATGTATATTGAGTATATTTGTATGTATGTTTGTATATGTTTACCAGTTTTCCATGGAATAATAACCAAACTTCCAGATAATAATATTCTGTACTAATACCTATCATTCTAAGTAACTGCATGCACACGCACACACACACACACACACACACACACACACACACACTTTAAAAAAAGCATACTCATTTTTACATAAGTATATTGCATAAATATACTGATAGATCAAAGGAAGGAAAAGTGTCAGTTCCCTCCTTCTCATCTTTGTTTCTAATTTGCTTCATTTCATGAGGCTCCTATTAAAGGATATTGCTAAAATCAAGGTTTATTATCAGTCTTCAGTTTCCTTCATCTAACAGCATCATTATCCTCTGATAGAAATTTTCCATCTAATAAGGGTTTTTTCCCTTAAATATGTTTATAATGAATGATTCCTATAACAATACTAAGTGGGCTAACTTTCATAAGTGGGCTAACTTTTTCAAAGTAGATTACCTAATTATTCTTAAATTTGATGTGGATAAGTAAATATGAAAAATAAAAACAGATTGTTTGGAAAATTCTGCCAAAAAGAAAAAAAAAGAGTAACATAAGGAGATCTTGCCCTCCCAGATAGTAAACTATATTACAGAATGCTTAAATATATTAAATATGTTACAAAGCAATTAAACTAAATGCTGTTAATCCCAACTGAGTAACCATCTGGTAAAAAGAAAAAAGCTATGCCTTTATGGAATATTTTACACAATTTTCATCCTTTTTTGAGTAATCTGTGTATTTAAATATACATATGCATATAGATATATAATTTAATATTTATACATTTAACCTATTTATTATTCATATGATTTTATGTACATACATTATTTATTTAAATATTATTTTGTAGTTCTGAGATCCTAGCTAAGGTAAAGATTAAACCCATGGTAATAAATTTGACATATACACAAGGAAAAAATATATGATGAACAAAGCCAAATGTACAAGCCATATTAGGAAAAAATATTGACAATACATGTAGAAAACACTTTATCTCTTTAATATAATAAACATTCTTGCTAAATAGTAAGACAATTACAAAAATGGATTGGGAAAAATGAAACAGACAATATACATGGGCAGACAGTTTACTGAAATTTCTAAAATGCTTTAAAAATCACAAAAATATCTTCAAAGTGACTCATAATAAAGGGAATTCAAATTAAAAAACAATTATTGATACAGAAATCATTTACCAGATTAGCAAGGCTCCACAATTTGATGACACACAATCTGGGTTATAATGTAGGGAATTCAGCACTGGTATATATTGCCAATAGTTGTACAATTTGATGATATACAGTGCAGAAGGATATCAAATACTTATTAATATTTTAAACATTCATTAATTTTTGACCCACTGAGTCTAGTTCTAGGAAATTAAGCTACAGTATTTCAGAACACTGGAAGCTTATAAATAAAATATGCAAAGCAGTATTTTTTTCATGACCTGAAATTTGAAACAAGATAAATTATTAGTAGGGGACAGAGTAAATATATAAATATGTAGTCATATAATGAAAAGTCTACAGCCATTATAAAAAAAGGTGAAGATATGTATGTGCTAATATGGAAAATGTACACGTAATTTTTAATGAAATATAGCAACATATGAAACTCTGTATAAATAGTTTCAGTTGATGATGTATGGATGTGTAAAGGGTATTAATACTGAATTTCATCAGTAGACCTCAAGATTTTTAAATACATGAAATTCCAAAGTCACATCACTGCAGAATTGGAAATGTCTGAGAAGTCACCCCCTGGACTCTTGATTCCATTCATCACCTTAAGAATAAAAAGCCTCTAGGAAAGGGAGGAGTAGGGAGGCAGCTATTGCCTTGCCATGTTATGTTATGTTATGTTATGTTATGAGTGCCACATGGTGGGAGAAGTTGGTGCACTAATTCCTTACCTCTGTTCTTGTAAGAAGGGCTTCCAGAGTGCTTTGACATATATTCCTGTGGTTGAGAGACATAAAGTATTGGTGCTGAATTCACTCCTGAGAAAGTACAGCTATGGAAACAAACTAGAAGGAGGTGCTCTGGGCTTTCCTGGACATACAGAGTTTTCCAAAGCAATAATACAGGCATACCTTGTTTTATTGCACTTACTTTATTGTGCTTTGAAGATATTGCAGGGGTTTTTTTGCTTTGTTTTGTTTTAACAAATTGGAGATTTGTGGCACCCAGCATAGATAAAGTCTGTCGGCACTATTTTTCCAGCAGCTTTTCCTCAAGTCATGTCTCTGTGTCACATTTTGGAAATTCTCACAGTATTTCAAACTTTTTCATTATTATTATATTTTTATGGTGATCTGTGATCAGTGATCTTTGATGTTAGTATTACAAAAGGATTATGACTTGCCTGAAGGCTCAGATGATGGTTAGCATTTTTTAGCAGTAAAATATTTTTAAATTAAGGTGTGTACATTGTTTTTTTAAAAAGAATACTACTATTGCACTCTTAATAGACTACAACATAGTATAAACAAATTTTATATGCACTAGGAAACCAAAAATTTGTGTGACTCACTTTATTGTGATATTCCCTTTATTGCTGTGGTCTGGAACGGAACCCACAATATCCCTGAAGTATGCCTGTAATTGTTTTTAATTTTTCTGCTCCCTCAACTCCACTGCCCTGCTCCAAGGGCAAGATGTGTACCACACAGGAGAAAGAACTGAGATCAAGACATATTGAATCCTGACAAATGTGTTCATCTAAGTACGAGGAGCAATTCTGGCAGCAAAAGGCTAAGAGGGAATGGTGGTTGTTAGGAATGCGTCATAAGCAACTACCAGCAATAGAGTTAACTGGGGTAAAGTAATCTTGGAGAGTAATTTCATCAGGAATCTCTAGTGGTTTCATGAAAAGCTGAAGGCCCAGGGAGTACAGGGTCAGCCTATGAAGAAAGGAACTGATGTGATTAAAATCTTAGTACTCCTCTGTTCCTCCCATCCCAGGCCTAGAGGTATAAAAAACTGTCCAGCAAGAAGACATACCATGGGAACAGAGGAGAAATAACAAGTTCTATGGTCCTTGTGATGACTTCCAACCTAAAGAAGGCTAACACTGGGGAAGATGATAGAATATTAAATCAACTTCAGATGTTGATGGATATCTTGTACATTTTAATTTTTGATTGAGTTTCTCTTTGGGACTCGACTTTTGTAACAGAAATTGAAAATAGAAATTTTAAAAGTGCACATAAAATTCATGAATCTTGCCTAAGATTTCAACCAAGGGTTTATAGTTACACACATTTAATAAAGAGCAATACAAATGGCTTATTCAGTGTACATACACATAATGTGTATCTGTGTGTGCTTGTGTATATACTATTCATAATGAATGATAATATGTAATTAAATATATTTATCTGTGAAAACTGGAATTTGAGAGTGAGGAAGACAGTCTTAATTGCTTTTTAACATAATTTTTGATTTTAAAAAAATTCTTATTATTTCTATCAATTATCCTTTCCACAAATTTCAGGAAACATTTTTTCCAAATATAGCATGCTAGCTCAACAAAAGTTAATAAATAAAAGAATACTAGCATTTATCAAAAACCCAATATGTTATAGTCTTTTAGGTATTATGCATCACAGTGTAATCACATTTGAACCAGGTGAATTCCTGTCAAATATGTATATATATAACCTCACTGAAGATAACAAAAATAACTAAAATAAATGCAGCAGTAACAAATCAAATATTAAATGAAAAAATAAGATTGACTATATTTTAAGATTAATCCAAAGTCCATACAATCTTTGTTAAAACCTACCAACTTTCTGGAATATAAATGACACTAAATTTGAAAGTAAGAATAATGTTGTACTTCTCTATAATAAAAGATTATTTACATAAAAGTTATTTCCTGGTGAATTGAACATGTCCTGTCTTGTAGAAATGAAAATTTATATAGATGAAACAAAGTGAGACCATTCTAATTACATACTTCCATGTAAATTTAAAAACTTAGAAATAAAAGACAACATAATTATAACATTTCGTCAAGAAAATTACTACCAAATCTATTAATTTTCTTCTTTTTCAAATACTTAATTTTGTCAATATAATGTCATAATCTTACAGTTGTCCTGGATCCCTAATTTTCTTCAAACATTTAGATAAATTAATTGCATCCATATGTCTACCTAGTTTCTCCATATTGTTATCAGGGAGGAGATATGGGGATATATGTATATGTATAGCTGATTCACTTTGTTATACAGCAGAAACTAACACACCATTGTAAAGCAATTATACTCCAATAAAAATGTTTTTTAAAAAAAGTAATTTTAACTAACATGAAGCTCAATGGTTAAGAAAAGCGGGATAGAAAAAAAAAAAAAAGATGACAACTTAGTAGATTTGATCATTAGGCATAATGAGTCATTCTTTAAATGGGTATTTAGGAACTGAAAGGAAAAGTAACCATCTTTACTGTTTTCAGTCACTCAGTACTGTCTGAAAAACAATGAGGGACAGCTGAAACATTATTTTTGCTAAAAAAGTGTGTGTGTAAATCTTCAATGCTTTGTAACAATTGACAGGGTTTAAGAATATAACTTGAAATTTTCTTAACTACATTGTTTTGTTATGATGTATCCCCAGGCAAGCATGTGAAGATTGATAACTGATTCTAGGACATCTTACTTTAAAATTATAATAGTCTGTAAAATACTCTTTTAAAACAAATAAGATGACTGGATAGCCTTTAAGTATTTGGTCTTAAGAATAATTACATTTTATTGAGTGGTTACAAACAGTTAAAAAATCAATCACTATTTATATTTTGGGTCAAATCTGTATCCAAACACAATTTCTTATGAATTCAAAAGTGTATTCACGAAAAAGTCATAAATGAAAGATTTTGTCCTAGTGTATATTTATAAGGTGACATTTAAAAATGCCCATTATAGGTTTGAAGTTTGAATAATAGAACACTAGAGGAATAAGCACAAACTGATAAGAATTTGAATGCCCATTGGCATGAAAATTTTACCTGACTTACTTAATAGACATCATAAAATTGAGACAAATTACAGTTCAGCTTAATGAATTGCTGGGTGAGAGAGTAAGTGAATTTCTACATACTGTGTGAATTAACAATCATACGCCACTGGTTATTTTTTTAGTAGTAATGTCCTATCTCAACTACAGAGAAAATTATGCTTTTTAATTTTTTAGAATTCTGAGAAAAAGTCTTAAACACTTAAAATTGTGATAAAACATGTTGCTAAAATTAATATATTCAAGTGTATAGAACCAAATTTAATTATTTTTACATTTCTTAATGTGGTAAGAACAATTAACATGAGATCTAGTCTCAACAAATTTTTAGGTTGAAATATTATGCAAAATACAATATTGTTAGCTATAAGCCCACTGTTGTGCAGCAGATCTCCAAAACTTATTTACCTTAGCATAACTATAACTTTGTATCTTTTGAACAGCAACTCTCCCTTTCACATTCTCCCCAGCCCCTGGCAACCACTATTCTAATCTCTGTTTCTTTGAATGTGAATGTTGTAAATACTTTTTATAAATGGTTATGATCTTCTACAACAGTGCTAAGAATATATAATGGGAAAAGAACAGTCTCTTCAACAAATAGTGTTGAGAAAACTGAATATCTACATGGGAAAGAATGAAAATGAGCCCTTATCTTACACCATACAGAAAAGTCAACTCAAAATAGATTCAAGATTTAAACATAAGACCTGAACTGTAAAACTCCTAGAAAAAAATGTAGGGGAAAACTTCATACATTAGGCTTGGCAGTGCTTTCTTGGATATGACAACAAAAGCACAAGCAACAAAAGCAAAATTAGAAAAGTGAGACTATATCAAACTAACTACATTAAACTAAGCAGCTTCTGCACAGCAAAGAAAACAAAGTGGCCTACAGAATGGGAGAAAATATTTGCAAACCATATATCTGATAAGGGATTCTTATCTGAAACATGTAAGGAACACCTACAACTCAATAGCATAAAAACTAATAATCCTATCAAAAGATGGACAAAGGTCTTGAATAGACATTTCTCCAAAGAAGGCATATGAATGGACTCCATGTACAGGTGGTACATGAAAAGATTCTCAAATTCACTAATCATCAGGGAAATGCAAATCAAAACCACAATGAAATATCACTTCACACCTGTTAGGATGGCTATTATAAAAAATTAATAATAACAATTATTGTCGAGGACACATAGAAATTGGAGCATTTGGACACTGTTGGTGGTGAATCTAAAACTGTTCAGCCAATATGGAAAACAGCATCACAGTGCCTCAGAAATTAAAAGTAAAACTACCATATGGTACAGCAACCCCATCTCTGAGTATTTATCCAAAATAAATGGCGTCAGAATCTTTAAGAGATATCTGTACTCCAATGTACATTGCAACATAATTCACATTAGCCAAGTTATGGCAACATTGTAAATGTCCATCAACAGATGGTAGAATAAAGAAAATGTATATACACTCAATGGATTATTCAACTTTGAAAAAGAAGAAAATCCTGCTATATGCCACAATATGGATGAACCTGGAGGATATTATGCTAAATGAAATAAGTATTTCATAGAAGAATAAAATTATTTAACAGAATTACTCCTGTTGGTAGAGATAAGGATACTATTTGATGCTTAAACATAGGAAGTAAAATCAATGAATTGCTTATTAAATATTGAAAAAATATTTTATCAGAGTCATATACCACTTGTATTTATTCCCCCTAGGATCCCTACAGTCAGTAGGATAGAATGTATTAGTAGTACACAGAGAAAAAAATTCACAAGTTAATTTCCATAGAAAAATGCAGTCAAAATTGTGTTGCATAAAATGAGAAGAAACCAGAATCTTTCAAGAACACTTACTATGATAAAATGATTTTTTCTTTGTTTTGTTTTTATTTGTGTTAATGGCAAATTAGGGGAAATATTTTTAAAAAGAGGGGTGTTAGCCAAAGCAGTCTTGAGGGAAAAAAACAGGGCTGGAGGAATCAGACTCCCCAACTTCAGATTATACTACAAAGCTACAGTAATCAAGACAGTATGGTACTGGCACAAAAACAGAAATATAGATCAATGGAACAGGATAGAAAGCCCAGGGATAAACCCACGCACCTATGGTCAACTAATCTATGACAAAGGAGACAAGGATATACAATAGAGAAAAGACAGTCTCTTCAATAAGTGGTGCTGGGAAAACTGGACAGCTACATGTAAAAGAATGGAATTAAAACACTCCCTAACACACAAAAATAAACTCAAAATGGATTAAAGATCTAAATGTAGGACCGGACACTATAAAACTCTTAGAGGAAAACATAGGCAGAACACTCTTTGACATAAATCACAGCAAGATCCTTTTTTGATCCACCTCCTAGAGTAATGGAAATAAAACCAAAAATAAACAAATGGCACCTAATGAAACTTAAAAGGTTTTGCACAGCAAAGGAAACTATAAATAAAACGAAAAGACAACCCTCAGAATGGGAGAAAATATTTGCAAACGAATCAACAGACAAAGGATTAATCTCCAAAATATATAATCAGCTCATGCAGCTCAGTATTAAAAAACCAAACAACCCAATCAAAAAATGGGCAGAAGACCTAAACAGACATCTCTCCAAAGAAGATATACAGATGGCTAAGAGGCACATGTAAAGCTGCTCAACATCACTAATTATTAGAGAAATGCAAATCAAAACTACCAGTGAGGTATCACCTCACACCAATTAGAATGGGCATCGTCATAAAATCTACAAACAACAAATGCTGGAGAGGGTGTGGAGAAAAGGGAACCCTCTTGCACTGTTGGTGGGAATGTAAATTGGTACAGCCACTATGGAGGACAGCATGGAGGTTCCTTAAAAAACTAAAAATAGAATTACCATATGACCCAGCAGTCCCACTACTGGGCCTATACCCAGAGAAAACCATAATTCAAAAAGACACATTCACCCCAATGTTCATTGCAGCACTATTTACAATAGCCAGGTAATGGAAGCAACCTAAATACCCATTGACAGATAAATGGATAAAGAAGAAGTGGTATATATATACAATGGAATATTACTCAGCCATAAAAGAAACAAAATTGGGTCATTTGTAGAGACATGGATGGACCTAGAGACTCATACAGAGTGAAGTAAGTCAGAAAGAGAAAAACAAATATTGTATATTAACGCATATATGTGGAATCTAGAAAAATGGTACAGATGAACCAGTTTGCAGGGCAGAAATAGAGACACAGATGTAGAGAACAAACATATGGACAACGGGAGGGGAAAGTGGTGGAGGGTGGTGGTGGTTGTGGGATGAATTGGGAGATTGGGATTGGCATATATACACTAATATGTATAAAATAGATAACTAATAAGAACCTGCTGTATTAAAAATAATAATAAAATAAAATTAAAAATAAATTAAAAATAAAAACGTTAAAAGGATTAAAAAGTTGGTCTGAAATTTTGGGAGTGAGACACACATGAAAAAAATAAGACAGTTAAACCTGTCACATTTTTTGTAGACATGTTTATGTTTATGACAAACTTCCTGGTAAATAACCAAATGCTTTTCGCTAGGAAGATAGTCTCTATGTGTAGAATGCTTTCAGCAGAATAGACCTGGTTGTCTGAATTACTTACTTTAAAAAACCTGGAGCCTAAGAACTTATGGGACATGGACCTGTGGAAAATATCATGGAAGTTATTTAAATAGCTGAATTTAAAATGGTGATGTTCCATGATCTAAATGGCTCCTGTGTAAATAAGGTGACTACATATCTCACTCAGAAACTCAATCTGTTAGCCTAGGCCAGAGTTGCTCCCTGGGAAAAGAAAAAATACTGTGGAACTATGTAGGGGATCCTGGACTTGCCCATTTCATTTGTGTCACACAATTTTTGTATCCTTAAAAATTATTGGTAAAGCTTGAAACAATATCCCTGATGTGTGGGAGGAGTCTGATTTAGAAATCTGATCTACTGTGAAATCTCCAATTTCTGCTGTAAACAGCATTGTCTTTTATGACCATGAGTCATAATTGCTAACATACTTTTCAGCAAGAAATAAAGAGAAAATAATAAAACACTATAAGGACTTAATGTCAGGATGGCTTTAGAATGGCTAGCCCCTTAGTATTACTATGTGGAAAATTTCAGAAAGATTATGAAGACTGGATGTGAAGAGTGAGGGGTAAAGTTTACCGGTGATATTTGGAGGAGGCGGGGGAAATAGGCTTAATTCAGGGAAACTGGCTAAATGGATAGTTAAGAAGTACAACACTAAAAGGGATATATGTGAATATTTCTATTTCTTTACTCTTTCTAGTAGCTGTGGTAAAAACCAGACCCATGAAAGATCAGGACCAGAGTTCATATAAAATTTATTTCTGTATTCTCTGACAGATCTCATCAGTATCTCTCACATAGGAGCAACTTATAAAATATTTTTGGATTGAGTAATACACAAGTTTGTAAAGATCACATTTTAGATAACAACACCTGTACCTGTTTTAACTCAGCTCCACTAAATTAAGGATGTTGCATTAATCCCTGAAATGTTACTTTAATCATGTTTAGGATTTGAGAGAGGGATGAAGCCATAGTTCCAAACAGATTAATAGACTATATTAAGTAGCGGAAACAATAATATTCTCTATTGACGCAGATGTTGAAAGTTAACATTAGTCTTCTTTCTTTGAAGTTTAATATTAAATAGTTTGGTCAAAATATTTCTTGAGGTTACAATGGAAATTTTAAAAGGTTATTTGATATACCTAAAATTATTATTTTATCTTCCATTTTCAGAGCTTGCTTTCTATATTGGAGTTAATGGAGGAAATCTGACTTTCTGAGATAGTAACTCAGAAAGAAATTACTTCTAAACCATGCTTAATAAGGCCACAGCTAAAAAATCAGGCACACTATCTCCATATCACTGTAGAAGAAATAAGAAATCCTAATTAAAAAATTTTAAAACTGCTTTTTGTAATTATCTTTCATGATGTGTGATACTCAAAAATTTAAGAATGGATGCCGAATTAAACGTTTGAAAATAGATGTCAGTTGAACACTCTTCTTGTTAAAGGTTTTCAATGAAACAACCCAAGATAGAATTTGATTTGAATGATTGTGAATAATTACATGATTATGTTAGATAAGGCTTATTAGATAAATGTAAAGTCGAGGTTTTTTTTTTCATTTTTTTCTTTTGAGGTTTTAATTAAGGCAAATTCTGAAAAAGAATTTTATCGATCACAATAACATCAAAGCATAAAAACATAACATTTAAAATGATATGCATTTTGTATAATTTTTAAGCAATGTATTCTAAAAATGCTGAGGTTACATAAATATCTGAGTTTAAAATGGTGATATCCCGTGATCTAAATGGCTTCTATGTAAATAAGTAAATAGGAATCTCACTTAGATGCAATTCAAACTTTCCTAATTATTTCACAATTAGGAATTATGTCTTTTGTGTAAACTATAACATGTTAATGGTTTAGACGCCATTCATTAAAGTCCTGCTACTGATTTTCTGAAGTTGGTGTTTGACATGAAAAGGATAAACCAGGTGGTGCCCTGGTTTTACTTGCTGAACTTTATCAGTAATATGGCATTTACTTGCTGGAGTTTGATTCTGGTTTGATTCTGGCTGTAGGCAAATGCCCTACTGCCTTAACTGCCAAAGTTCCAAGTGTTCATGCTCAAATTGCTAAAACATGTGAATATGTTACTTTACTTGCCAAAAATGCCTTTAAGGTGTAATTAAATTATAGACCTTAAAATAGGGAGAGTATACTAGATTCTTTGGGTAAATCCAATCTAGTCTGATCTGATAAATTCCCGGATCCCAATCTTTATGCAAGATTATACGTTGATACTTGCAACCACAATACAGATTTGATAAAACTTGCACACTATGGGTGCTGGTGTACTTGTGAAAAACCAGGAGAATGACACCTTGTTGAATACTGATTTAAATATAGCATATGAGAAACCGATCGACATTTAATTTATCACAACTCTCTGACTCCTCTGTCCGATAAAGAACATTCTAGTGGGAGACTTTGAAAGAATGGAAACCAATATGACTGACTAAAATTGGTAAGGCAAAGGACTTTATTCAGGAGGAAAGGACTAGAATTTGAACAAGCAAGAAATAGAGCAGTGAGGAGTGGATTTGAAAGACAGTTGAGGGAATATGGGGAGATGAAAGAAAGAAGATCTGGGAGAGTTCATGTGGGGGCCATGAGATATTTAGTGATGGAAAATTTAACTGATCTAAATTTTTCTTTAGCTTATAAATACAATATTTTTGTTGGTATTTTTTTTTTATTATGTTTTTTTTTTTCTCAAACATCTTTATTGAAGTATAATTGCCTTACAATAGTGTGTTAGCATCTGCTTTATAACAAAGTGAATCAGTTATACATATACAATATGTTCCCATCCCACCCCTCTAGGTGGTCACAAAGCACCGAGCTGATCTCCCTGTGCTATGCGGCTGCTTCCCACTAGCTATCTATTTTACATTTGGTAGTGTATATATGTCCATGACACTCTCTTACCCTGTCACATCTCACCCCACCCCCTCCCCATATCCTCAAGTCCATTCTCTAGTAGGTCTGTGTCTTTATTCCTGTCTTGCCACTAGGTTCTTCATGGCCTTTTTTTTTTTTTTTTTTCCCTTAGATTCCATATATATGTGTTAGCATACTGTATTTGTTTTTCTCTTTCTGACTTACTTCACTCTGTATGACAGACTCTAACTCCATCCACCTCATTACAAATACCTCCATTTCATTTCTTTTTATGGCTGAGTAATATTGCATTGTATATATGTGCCACATCTTCTTTATCCATTCATCTGTCGATGGACACTTAGGTTGCTTCCATGTCCTGGCTATTGTAAATAGAGCTGCAATGAACATTTTGGTACATGACTCTTTTTGACCTATGGTTTTCTCAGGGTATATGCCCAGTAGTGGGATTGCTGGGTCGTATGGTAGTTCTATTTGTAGTTTTTTAAGGAACCTCCATACTGTTCTCCATAGTGGCTGTATCAATTTACATTCCCACCAACAGTGCAAGAGTGTTCCCTTTCCTCCACACCCTCTCCAGCATTTACTGTTTCTAGATTTTTTGATGATGGCCATTCTGACCGGTGTGAGATGATATCTCATTGTAGTTTTGATTTGCATTTCTCTAATGATTAATGATGTTGAGCATTCTTTCATGTGTCTGTAGGCCATCTGTATATCTTCTTTGGAGAAATGTCTATTTAGATCTTCTGCCCATTTTTGGATTGGGTTGTTCGTTTTTTTGTTATTGAGCTGCATGAGCTGCTTGTAAATCTTGGAGATTAATCCTTTGTCAGTTGCTTCATTTGCAAATATTTTCTCCCATTCTGAGGGTTGTCTTTTGGTCTTGTTTATGGTTTCCTTTGCTGTGCAAAAGCTTTTCAGTTTCATTAGGTCCCATTTGTTTATTTGTGTTCTTATTTCCATTTCTCTGGGAGCTGGGTCAAAAAGAATCTTGCTGTGATGTATGTCATAGAGTGTTCTGCCTATGTTTTCCTCTAAGAGTTTGATAGTGTCTGCCCTTACACTTAGGTCTTTAATCCATTTTGAGTTTATTTTTGTGCATGGTGTCAGGGAGTGTTCTAATTTCATACTTTTACATGTTCCTGTCCAATTTTCCCAGCACCACTTATTGAAGAGGCTGTCTTTTCTCCACTGTATATGCTTGCCTCCTTTATCAAAGATAAGTTGACCATATGTGTGTGGGTTTATTTCTGGGCTTTCTATCCTGTTCCATTGATCTATATTTCTGTTTTTGTGCCAATACCAAACTGTCTTGATTACTGAAGCTTTGTAATATAGTCTGAAGTCAGGGAGCCTGATTCCCCCAGCTCCATTTTTCGTTCTCAAGATTGCTTTGGCTATTCGGGGTCTTTTGTGTTTCCATACAAATTGTGAAATTTTTTGTTCTAGTTCTGTGAAAAATGCCAGTGGTAGTTTGATAGGGATTGCATTGAATCTGTAGATTGCTTTGGGTAGTAGAGACATTTTCACAATGTTGATTCTTCCAATCCAGGAACATGGTATATCTCTCCATCTATTTGTATCATCTTTAATTTCTTTCATCAGTGTCTTATAATTTTCTGCATACAGGTCTTTTGTCTCCTTAGGTAGGTTTATTCCTAGATATTTTATTCTTTTTGTTGCAATGGTAAATGGGAGTGTTTTCTTAATTTCACTTTCAGATTTTTCGTCATTAGTGTATAGAAATGCAAGAGATTTCTGTGCATTAATTTTGTATCCTGCTACTTTACCAAATTCATTGATTAGCTCTAGGAGTTTTCTGGTAGCATCTTTAGGATTCTCTATGTATAGTATCATGTCGTCTGCAAATAGTGACAGCTTTACTTCTTCTTTTCCGATTTGGATTCCTTTTATTTCTTTGTCTTCTCTGATTGCTGTGGCTAACACTTCCAAAACTATGTTGAATAATAGTGGTGAGAGTGGGCAACCTTGTCTTGTTCCTGATCTTAGTGGAAATGGTTTCAGTTTTTCACCATTGAGGACAATGTTGGCTGTGGGTTTGTCATATATGGCCTTTATTATGTTGAGGAAAGTTCCCTCTATGCCTACTTTCTGCAGGGCTTTTATCATAAATGGGTGTTGAATTTTGTCAAAAGCTTTCTCTGCATCTATTGAGATGATCATATGGTTTTTCTCCTTCAATTTGTTAATATGGTGTATCACATTGATTGATTTGCGTATATTGAAGAATCCTTGCATTCCTGGGATAAACCCCACTTGATCATGGTGTATGATCCTTTTAATGTGCTGTTGGATTCTGTTTGCTAGTATTTTGTTGAGGATTTTTGCATCTATGTTCATCAGTGATATTGGCCTGTAGTTTTCTTTCTTTGTGACATCTTTGTCTGGTTTTGGTATCAGGGTGATGGTGGCCTCGTAGAATGAGTTTGGGAGTGTTCCTCCCTCTGCAATATTTTGGAAGAGTTTGAGAAGGATAGGTGTTAGCTCTTCTCTAAATGTTTGATAGAATTCGCCTGTGAAGCCATCTGGTCCTGGGCTTTTGTTTGTTGGAAGGTTTTTAATCACAGTTTCAATTTCAGTGCTTGTGATTGGTCTGTTCGTATTTTCTATTTCTTCCTGGTTCAGTCTCGGCAGTTTGTGCATTTCTAAGAATCTGTCCATTTCTTCCAGGTTGTCCATTTTATTGGCATATAGTTGCTTGTAGTAATCTCTCATGATCTTTTGTATTTCTGCAGTGTCAGTGGTTACTTCTCCTTTTTCATTTCTAATTCTATTGATCTGAGTCTTCTCCCTTTTTCTCTTGATGAGTCTGGCTAATGGTTTATCAATTTTGTTTATCTTCTCAAAGAACCAGCTTTTAGTTTCATTGATTTTTGCTATTGTTTCCTTCATTTCTTTTTCATTTATTTCTGACCTGATCTTTATAATTTCTTTCCTTCTGCTGGCTTTGGGGTTTTTTTGTTCTTCTTTCTCTAATTGCTTTAGGTGCAAGGTTAGGTTGTTTATTCGAGATGTTTCCTGTTTCTTGAGGTAGGCTTGTATTGCTATAAACTTCCCTCTTAGCACTGCTTTTGCTGTGTCCCATAGGTTTTGGGTCGTCGTGTCTCCATTGTCATTTGTTTCTAGGTATTTTTTGATTTCCCCTTTGATTTCTTCAGTAATCACTTCGTTATTAAGTAATGTATTGTGTAGCCTCCATGTGTTTGTATTTTTTACAGATCTTTTCCTGTAATTGATATCTAGTCTCATAGCGTTGTGGTCGGAAAAGATACTTGATACGATTTCAATTTTCTTAAATTGACCTAGGCTTGATTTGTGACCCAAGATATGATCTATCCTGGAGAATGTTCCATGAGCACTTGAGAAAAATGTGTATTCTGTTGTTTTTGGGTGGAATGTCCTATAAATATCAATTAAGTCCATATTGTTTAATGTATCATTTAAAGCTTGTGTTTCCTTATTTATCTTCATTTTGGATGATCTGTCCATTGGTGAAAGTGGGGTGTTAAAGTCCCCTACTATGATTGTGTTGCTGTCAATTTCCCCTTTTATGGCTGTTAGTATTTGCCTTATGTATTGAGGTGCTCCTATGTTGGGTGCATAAATATTTACAATTGTTATACCTTCCTCTTGGATCGATCCCTTGATCATTATATAGTGTCCTTCTTTGTCTCTTGTAATAGTCTTTATTTTAAAGTCTATTTTGTCTGATATGAGAATTGCTACTCCAGCTTTCTTTTGATTTCCATTTGCATGGAATATCTTTTTCCATCCCCTCACTTTCAGTCTGTATGTGTCCCTAGGTCTGAAGTGGGTCTCTTGTAGACAGCATATGTATGGGTCTTGTTTTTGTATCCATTCAGCCAGCCTGTGTCTTTTGGTGGCAGCATTTAATCCATTTACATTCAAGGTAATTATCGATATGTATGTTCCTATTCCCATTTTCTTAAATGTATTGGGTTTGTTATTGTAGGTGTTTTCCTTCTCTTGTGTTTCTTGCCTAGAGAATTTCCTTTAGCATTTGTTGTAAAGCTGGTTTGGTGGTGCTGAACTCTCTCAGCTTTTGCTTGTCTGTAAAGGTTTTAATTTCTCCATCGAATCTGAATGAGATCCTTGCTGGGTAGAGTAATCTTGGTTGTAGGTTTTTCTCCTTCATGACTTTAAGTATATCCTGCCACTCCCTTCTGGCTTGCAGAGTTTCTGCTGAGAGATCAGATGTTAACCTTATGGGGATTCCCTTGTGTGTTATTTGTTTTTTTTCCCTTGCTGCCTTTAATATGTTTTCCTTATATTTAATTTTTGACAGTTTGATTAATATGTGTCTTGGCGTGTTTCTCCTTGGGTTTATCCTGTATGGGACTCTCTGTGCTTCCAGGACTTGATTAACTATTTCCTTTCCCATATTAGGGAAGTTTTCAACTATAATCTCTTCAAAAATTTTCTCAGTCCCTTTCTTTTTCTCTTCTTCTTCTGGTACCCCTATAATTCGAATGTTGGCACGTTTAATGTTGTCCCAGAGGTCCCTGAGACTGTCCTCAGTTCTTTTCATTCTTTTTTCTTTATCCTGCTCTGTAGTAGTTATTTCCATCATTTTATCTTCCAGGTCACTTATCCTTTCTTCTGCCTCAGTTATTCTACTATTGATCCCATCTAGAGTATTTTTAATTTCATTTATTGTGTTTTTCATCATTGCTTGGTTCCTCTTTAGTTCTTCTACATCCTTGTTAAATGTTTCTTGCATTTTGTCTATTCTATTTCCAAGATGTTGGATCATCCTTACTATCATTATTCTGAATTCTTTTTCAGGTAGACTACCTATTTCCTCTTCATTTGTTAAGTCCAGTGTGTTTTGAGCCTGCTCCTTCATCTGCTGTGTGTTTTTCTGTCGTCTCATTTTGCCTATCTTACTGTGTTTGGGGTCTCCTTTTCACAGGCTGCAGGTTCGTAGTTCCCGTTGTTTTTGGTATCTGTCCCCAGTGGCTAAGGTTGGTTCAGTGGGTTGTGTAGGCTTCCTGGTGGAGGGAACTAGTGCCTGAATTCTGGTGGATGAGGCTAGATCTTGTCTTTCTGGTGGGCACGTCCACGTCTGGTGGTGTATTTTGGGGTGTCTGTGGCCTTATTTTGATTTTAGGCAGCCTCTCTGCTAATGGATGGGGTTGTGTTCCTGTCTAGCTAGTTGTTTGGCATAGGGTGTCCAGCACTGTAGCTTGCTGGTCGTTGAGTGAAGCTGGGTCTTGATGTTGAGATGGAGATCTCTGGGAGATTTTTGCCGTTTGGTATTACGTGGAGCTGGGAGCTCTCTTGTGGACCAGTGTTCTGAAGTTGGCTCTCCCACCTCAGAGGCATGGCCCTGATGCCTGGCTGGAGCACCAAGAGCCTTTCGTCCACACGGCTCAGAGTAAAAGGGAGAAAAAATAGAAAGAAAGAAAGAAAGAGGCTATAATATAGTGAAGTAAAATAAAGCTATTGTAAAGCAAAGCTATACAGACAAAATCTCACCCAGAAGCATATACATATACACTCATAAAAAGAAAGAAAAGGGGAAAAATTAATATCTCCTGCTCCCAGAGTCCCCCTCCTGAATTTGGGCTGATTCGTTGTCTATTCAGGTATTCAGCAGATGCAGGCACATCAAGTTGTTTGTGGAGTTTTAATCCGCTGCTTCTGAGGCTGCTGGGAGAGATTTCCCCTTCTCTTCCCTGTTCGCACAGCTCCCGGGGTTCAGCTTTGGATTTGGACCCTCCTCTGCGTGTAGGTCGCCTGAGGGTGTCTGTTCCCCGCCCAGACAGGACGGGGTTAAAGGAGCAGCTGCTTCGGGGGCTCTGGCTCACCCAGGCCGCGGGGAGGGAGCGGTACGGAGGAGGCGGGGCGAGCCTGCGGCGGCCGAGGCCGGCGTGACGTTGCACCAGCTCGAGGCGCGCAGTGCGTTCTCCCGGGGATGTTGTCCCCGGATCCCGGGACCCCGGCAGTGGCGGGCTGCACAGGCTCCCGGGAGGGGAGGTGTGGAGAGTGACCTGTGCTCACACACAGGCTTTTTGGAGGCGGCAGCAGCAGCCCCAGCGTCTCACGCCCGTCTCTGGGGTCCGCGCTGATCGCCGTTGTTGGTATTTTTAATTAGAACATTTAACTTTTAATTATGCTCAAATATAGGGGTACATATTTTAAATTTAATCAGTGCTGAAGTAAGTCATGAAACAGCTTAGTTTCATCCCAGCTTCATACCAATATAAAATAGAATATCTAGTCTTTACCTCTTCAGGAATCAGATTCTAAAAGACGCAAAAGAAATATTTATACTGTGTGATTGGACTCTATGTAATGTGTATATGTATTAAATAATTCTTTTTTTATTTTGCTTTTTCTCCTCCCTAAAAATGAACTATGTAACAATGCTTAAAGCAATTCTATTTGAAAAGGATTAGGAAAGAGAAGGACATATCAAAGGTAAAAGACATTTAAGAAATGCTATCTTTGTAAATCAAAATTAATATTCAATTTTTCAAAACTTCCCCATTTCTCTTTAAAAAGAATAGAATGTAATTTGCCTAAGACAGTCCAAGATTTTGGTAACATATCCATAATGGACAGGTTCTTGGATAAAATGAATGCAAAAACCACGTCTAATTCTGCTTATACATCATCAACACCACCATCCAACCACTTCTAATCTCCACTAATGTGTTTCATATAATCACTGAAAAAATTTTTTCTATTGAATTTAACTGAATTCATTTGAAGGCATTCACCTTGACATCTTTCTGCAGGAAAATGGAAGTTTGCCTTATGTCAAACACTTGGTTTATTACATAAAATGTTTCACATGCTTCTCAGCCTTTAAGCAAGAATTATGAGTGGGCAGTGGAAAAGACACGTTACTTTGTAAATCTGGCTTGCATAGGAAATAGCTATGATAATGCATCTTGGGGAATAAACAAAGGAAGCCTTTTGTTTCATTAACCTTCCTGCTTGTCATAAACTTATGGGATTCAGCATAAGGACTGTGATAAATATATAGGGTGATTTTCCTACTTGCACTATGCCTAGCATAGAGTTAGCACAGTTGTCACTGTTACTGCTGTGGATGCTGTTATTATTATTAATTTTTATGTGTACAACTTTTTTTTTATTTTGGCAAAAATATCACATCTAGGATAATCCTATCTCAGAGCAATCATCTCTTTAGATTAGATGATTATGTAATATATATATATATATATTTGTTCTTACTATGTAAAAAGTGAGGTTTCTTATTAAATAGACTAGGATGCCCCTATCTAGGCTTAATCAGCTATGATGTTTCTCTAAAGGGTATATCAATTTCAGATAATTATAGGAACATATCCTCATGTAAATTAGTCCAGATATAAGTCAACATGGTGGGTAGAGGAAAAGAAAATAGGGTAAATTATTATGCTGTACTCAGAAGGACATGGTAAACATTTAAGCTGGTTGTATATATATACATACCTATATATATATATACACATACTTTCACATATGATATCACATTTAATCTTTATAGCAATACTATGTACATTAAAAAAATTTATATATAATATTACTGAGCTTAAGTATGTTAGGCAACATGTCCAAGTGTTATGGTCAGTTCAGGGTGCTATAACAGAGTACCAGACTGAGTGGCTGATAAACAACAGAAATGTATCTCATAGTTTTAGAGACTGGACGTCTAAGATCAGGATGACAGCATGGTTGAGTTTGGGTGAGTGCCCTCTTCCAGATTGCAAACTGGCAACTTTTTGGATCCTCACATGGTGAAAGGAGTGAGGGAGTTCTTCAGGGTCTCATTTAAAAGGGTACTAATCTCATTCACAAGGGGGCAGCCCTCATGCCTAACCACCTACCAAAGGCCCCACCTCCTAATACCATCACATTGGGGGTTAAGATTTCAACATATAAATTGGGGGAAGGGGGACGACAAAACCATTCAGTCTGTAGCACCAAGGTTTCAGGTTGTACAGAGCAACATTATAAGTTTAATTCAATCTGTTTCTGATTTTAAATCTCATGCCTTGTATATTTTTACCATACTCTCTTACTTTTGAAAATAATAATATTATTCTCTGGAGAGAATGGTAAGGGCTTATAGGTGGTTACTAATAAGAATATAAAGGAAAGTGCAGATTTATAGTTCACATAGCAAACTATGTGAGTTTGTACTAGTAGAGTTGTACTAGTGACCAAAGAGAAATAATGGCTAAGAGAGAGATGTCATACCTAAGATTTTGAGCCTCAGCATTTGGGAGGATGATGATCCTGTTATTTAAGTAACTCTTCGAGGACTTTCTATTTGAACATATTGAATTAAGGAAATTCAACTTAAACTTTTCTGTGCAGTATTATGATATATTTGTTACAATTATTAACCAAAATGGTAGATTATCATTAACTAAAATCTGTATTTCATTTTCAGATTTCCTTAGTTTTTACCTATCTTTATTTTCTGTTCTAGGATCCCATCTAGGAAGCCACATTTTATTTAGCTGTCATGGCCCCATAGGCTCCTCTTGGCAGTGACAGTTTCTCAGACTTTCCTTGTTTTTGATAAGTTTAACAGTTTTGAGGAATGAATATCTGGATATTTGTACACTGTTCCTCTACTGGGATTTGTCGGATGTTTTAGTCATGATTAGATTATGTGTTCTTGGAAACAACACCACAGAGGTAAAGTGTCATTTTATCACATCACAGAAAGAGAACACACTAACAGTGTGACCCCTCACAATTGATATTAACCCTTATTACCTGGCTGAGGTAGTGTTTGAAAAAAGTAAAAAAGTTACACTCCCCGCCCCCCTTCCTTTCCATACTGTATGTTTAGAAGGAAGACTGTGCACAGTCCACTCTTAGTTGTGGGAAGTTTTCCTTAACTGCCTTGAGAGTGAAGTATCTACAATAATTGTTTGGAATTCTACTGCATGGGAATTTTGTCTCTTCTCCCTCATTTATTTGTTTATTCAATTATTTATTTATATCACTATGGACTCATGAATATTTATTTTATACTTTGGATTATAATTGATTACTACTTCATCTATTTATCCATATATCTATCATCTATCTCAAATTGCTCTAGTTTTAGACATTGGGGAAGATCTAGTTGGTTCCTGTGTCCCTTTGTGTGTGTGTGTGTGTCTGTGTGTGTGTTAGTACTTCCTTTGTCTTAGGCACTCCAAAATATCCCAGACTTATCTTGTTTCTTTTCTGCCCCATACTTAGAAACAACCATTTATCCAAAGAGTCTCAGTTCTTTTTGTTACAGAATGGTATTAATAACTGGTATCTGAGTGCTAGGTATGCTTGTTGCTTTTGGGATGTCATTATTTCTAGGTCCTCCCTGCTAAGAAATGTATGTGTATATACTAACCCATATATATATATACAGTTATCTGTAGATATTTATCTGTGTGATTACGTGCATCTATATTAAGATGAATGTGAATTCATTAATGACACCTCCAACTCTAATCCATTACCATAGGGCATCATTCTAGCCTCCACCTCTGTTTTATCCATAATCTCCCACTCTAAAATTGAGACGCCTGGTTCTCACCATCCATCCTCCATTTATATAATATTTCAATTCCAGTATACACATATAAAGGTAATAGAATCAAATTCATACTCCCTTGGAAAATGACTTTATCAACCAAGGGACAATACTTGTATGCAGTTGCATATGGATTTAGTTTTACAGACTACTCATTTCCAAAGTTACTTAGGTCAACACATTTTTTTTCTAGCATCTCTTTCAGTGAAGTTGTTCATAAGATTGTCATATGATTAAATCTCCTTTTCACATTTTACATTCCATCCTGGGATCTCGTGACCTTTTAAATTATTTTTTAATTGCATACATCAAGGTTCTCTTTTTGTATTCATCATTATGGTAAAAGAACAGTTCTTAAAAAAAAAGAACAGTTCTGCCATCCTAAAAAAAAAAAATCCCCTCTGCTTCACCAACTCTCTTTCCTTGCTTCCAGAATGCCTGGCAATCACCAATCTGTGTTTTTGCCTTTTATAAATGTCATAATTGAAATCATACAGTATGTATAGTATGCAGTATTTTTAAATTGGCTCTTTACACTTAGTAATATGCATTTAAAATTCATCCCATATATTTTGGAGACTTGTTGGATCATTATTTTTTACTGCTGAAGAGTAATTCAATGTATAGACTGTACCATGGCTTGTCTATCCATTCAACTATGTAAAGACATTTTGGTTGCTTTCGGCTTTTGGAAATTGTGATTAAAGCTGCTAAAAACATTTGCGTGCAGGTTTTTGCATGACCATAAATTTCCAAATCTAGGAGCATGATTATGAGATAATATAGTAAGAATATGTTTAATTTTTTAACAAACTGCCAAACTGCCTTCCAAAGTGGCTATGCCATTTGCATTCACAGCAGCATAAACGAGAGTTCCTTTTTCTCTTTATACTTGCCAGCAATTTGTGTTGCACGTTTTTTCCCCTTTTCTTCTCTTTTCATTGTCATAGTTGTGTAGTGGTATTTCACTGTTGTCCTAATTTGAAATTTCTTGATGACAATAGATATTGAGCATTTTTTCCATATACTTATTTGCCATTTGTATACCTTCTTGGCCAAGTTGTCTGTTCACATCTTTTACCTATTTTTAAGTTGGGTTTATTTCCTTATTGTTTAGTTTTAGGATTTATTTGTATATTTTAGATATAAGTCCTATATCAAGCATCTGTTTTATCAGTATTTTCTCCCAGTCTCTTGACTTATCTTTTCATTCTCTTAATACTGTCTTTCATAGAGCAGAAGATTTAATAAAGTCCAACATCAACTTTTAAAAAATTAGTTGATGTGTATTATGGCTAATAATATAATCTATCTTGGTGAATATTTCATGTGAGCTTGTGAAGTTAGATTTATCCTTAAGTATATCATTTTTTGGCATTATTATATAGCTTTTTATCTTTTTTACATTTTAATTGTTTGTTACTGATGTATTGGGAAAAAAATTGATCTGTACAATAAACTTGTGCCCCCTTTCCTTGTTATATCTGTTAGTTTGTTTGTAATTGTTTTATTTTTTATGTTTTTTGGGATTATCTAAATAGACACTTATGTCTTATGTGAATAGACAATTTTATTTCTTCCCATCAAATCTATATACTTTATTTTCTTGTTTCATTGTCCTAGGAAGTCCAGTACAATATTGAATAGAAGTGGTGAGAGAGAAAGAATCCTTGTCTTGTTCTCAGTTTTAAGGGGAAAACTTCTAGTTTCTCAACATTAATTATGCTGCAAAGTATTTTTTTTTTTTTGGTAGCTGTTCTTTATCAAGTAGAGGAAGCTCAACTCTATTCCTGGTTTGGCGAAAGTTTTCCCCATGATTGAATATTGGATTTTTTACAAGGCATTTTTCTGCATCAATTAATATGATCATATAATTTCTCTTTTTATCTTGTGATTTGGTGGATTACGTAGATTGATTTTCAAATATTGAACCTGCCTCTCAAACTTGGAAATAAAATCCCACTTGGCCATGGTATATAATAATCCTTTATATATATTATTGTATTTGTTTGCTAATTTTTCTTTGGAGTATATGCAGCCATATTCATGAGAGATGTTGACCTGTAATTTTTCTTTCTTATAAGCCTTTCCCTGTTTTTGTTATTAGAGTAATGCTTATCTCATACAATGAGTTAGGAAGTGTTTTCTATTTTCTGGAAGAAATTCTGGAGAACTTTTCCTTAAAAGTTTGGTGGCATTCATCATTGAAAACATCCGAGTCTGGTATTTTCTTTTCTGGAAGGTTATTAATTATTTAATCAATTTCTGTAATAGATACAAGCTTATTCAGATTATCTATTTCTCCTTGCATGAGTTTTGATATTTTTTGGTCTTTCAACAGAGTGATACATTTTATCTAATGTCACATTTATGGGTATAGAGTTGTTCATAATATTCTTTTAATGTCCTTGGGATCAGTAGTGATGACCCCTCTTTCATTTCTGATATGATATTGATAATTTGTCTCATCTCTCTTTTTTTCTTGTTAGCTTGACTGGAGATTTATTAATTTTATTGAAGCTTTCAAAGAATAAGCTTTTGTTTTGTTGATATTCTCTATCATTTTTCTTTTTTCAATTTCATTGATTTCTACACTAATTTTTATTATTTATTTTCTTTTGCTTGGTTTAGCCTTAAATTACTCTTCTTCTATTAGTTTCCTAAGATCAAGGATTAGATTATTAATTTTAGATATTTATCCTTTTATTAATATATGCATTTAATGCTATAAATTTCTCTCTAAACACTGATTTTGCTGTATCTAATAAATTTTGATAAGTTGTTAATTTTAGTTCAGTTTAAAATATTTTAAAATTTTTTCTTAAGACTTCTTTGACACATTGTTATTTAGAAATGTGCCAGTTAATTTGAAAAATCCACTATCTGTATTTTTCTTGGTGTTCATCTTTATTGGTGTTCCCTGAGTTTCCTAGATCTGTGGTTTGGTGAATAATTTTGGAAAATTCATAGCCATCATTACTTCAAATGTTTCTTTTACTCTGTTTCTTCCTCTCCATTTGGTATTCCAATCATGTGAATGTTACACCTTTTGAAATTACCCCACAGTTCTTGAAAATTCTTTGTTATCTTTTTCCATTTTTTTCTCTTTGCATTTTAGTTTGAAGTTTTTACTAACCTGTCTTCAATAACACTGATGCTTTCCTTGGCCAAGACCAAGTCTACTGTGAGGCCATAGTAGTCATCCTTCATTTCTGCTGTAGTGTGTTTGACTTCTAGAATTTCTTTTAAATTCTTTCTTAGGGGTTCTATTCCCCATTGATCTTATCCATCTGTTGCATATTTTTCTTTTTCCCATTAGTATTCTTGACATATTATTCACAGTTATATTAAATTCCTTCTCTGATAATTCCAGTATCTTTGTCCAATATATGGTTCTGGTTCTTATGCTTGCTTTGTCTTGTGCTTGCTTTTAGATTGTGTTTTTTTAATTATCTTTTGGCGTATCTTATATTTTTTTTCTTGAAACCTGTATGTTTTATATCTGACAGTAGGAAGTGTAATTAGGTTTTCAGTGTGAGGATTTAGGTTAATCTGGCTAGGAGTGGGCTGTGTTTAATGTTTACTGTAGCTGAATGTAGAAAAGGCTTTAAATTACTCTAGTTCTCTTGTTTTAGTCTCCTCTTTTTGCTTGGGGCTTCCCTGAGTACTTCTCCTCAGAATCTGTATCTCGCAGCTCTTCCTGTGTAATCCATTGTTATTAGACTGAGCCTTTTTGGTGTAGTGGTAAAGTTAGAGGAAGGGATACTTTGCTGTAGTCTTATTGTTACATCTCAGTCATTCTATAATCTCACAAGTGTTTCTCCCTTGGCATAGATTTTTTCTTTCTCTGTCTCAGGAAGGCTGGAGTGGGCTACAGTTGAAGGCTAGAGTGAGATGAGACAGGAAGGCTAGAGTGAGCTATAGTTGAAGAAAAACCCTGCCCCGTGCTGGGTAAGGCTCTGGTAGAGTCATTTTCACTGGAGAGCCAGCCTTTGTTATGGAGAATACTATGCGTATATTTGGGACATTATTCTCACCTTCTTCCGCCAGGTCCATGAGGGGAATCATTCTTGGACCTTCACTTTGAGAACCTGGTGTGGTTCTTAGAGGTAAAACCAACAAAAGTATAAGTACCTCCCCCTAAGACTAAGATAGTAAGGAGTTTCTTACATCCATGCTTATCTACTCAGGCTCCAGAAATTCATCAAAATACCATTTAAATATTCCTACCAGTTTAAGTTTTGAGTAGCTTCTACCTCAAGTGAGGAGATCTTGGCTGTGACTCTCTGAATTTGCCTGTCTCTCCAGATTTTGAGGTAGCTGTTTGCTCTACAATCTCAGTTTTCTCATGAGTCTAAGAGAAGTCACTGAATTTTAGTTTGTTCAGATTTTTCTTGTGTAAGGATGGGAGTAGCAACTTCAAAGCTCTTTACATATCAGAGCTGAAATTGGAAGTAGCAAAATTAATTTTTATATTAATAAACTTGTTTCAATCATAATCAAGCCCATTTTATTAATTTTGATGTTACAAAACTATGTAAATTAGTGGTATTCTTTATTTTTAATCACATTCTTATATTTAAACAGATAATGATATTGAACTTCAGAATGACGATGAACTTCAAATATATGAATATTGAAAAAGGCTGCCTATATATTTTTAAATTTAAATTAAAATCTACTAACAAGCATATTCAAATGCAAGACCGAAACACCTGTACCAATCTACCAATGACTATAAAACAGAGTATTTAATCTCTTTTATTAAACTGTATGTCAGAAAAATATTAATCTTTGTATCTACAGCATAATTTGAATTGGTGAATTCAGAAGCATTTTTAATGGAATAATGTTGCATCTAAGATTTTTAATGCTTTTCCAAAAGCCATAAGATTATCAAATATGGGGTTGAGTGCCAATGTTTTGATTTCAATGCTAATTTAGGTGAATTTAAAATGTCATAAGTTTTCAGTAAATTCAGCTGTGTTACTTGACAAGAATATGATGGAGAACAATCTGCTGGCTTAACTCTACATAAACTTACTAATCTTTGTTTTATTTATTTTCTTCATGAAACATGACTGTGATTTGGTGTTTTATATGCATCATTTCTCTTTGAAAAGTGATACAGAGTACTTGAAAATTTTCCAGCTATTGCACCTCAGTGTTCTTAAATTAAAAAGGAGATAATAATTTCTCCTTACAGAGTTGCTGTCATTATTTGAAATAAAACATGAGAAACACTTAATAGCATGGCTAAATATTATAGGATTAAAAAATAACCAGTAAGGTTTCAGGTCTTACATTTAAGTCTTTAATCCATTTTGAGTTGATTTTTGGGTATGATGTAAGATAAGAATTCAATTTCACCCTTTTGCATATGTGTGTGTGTGTGTGTGTGTGTGTATATCCCGTTTTCCTAGCACCATTTATTGAAGAGACTATCCCTTCTCCATTATGTATTCTTGATGACTTTGACAAAGATTAGTTGACCTTACATGCAAGGATCTATCTCTGGGCTCTCTATTCTGTTCCATTGGTCTATGTATCTTTTTATACTGGTACCATACTGTTTGGATTACTATAGCTTTATGATATAATTTGAAATCAGGAAGTGTGATGCCTCCAGCTTTGTTCTTTTGTGTGTTTTTTAACATCTTTATTGGAGTATAATTGCTTTACAATGGTGTGTTAGTTTCTGCTTTATAACAAAGTGAGTCAGCTATACATAAACATATATCCCCATATCTCCTCCCTCTTGCGTCTCCCTCCCACCCGCCCTATCCCATCCCTCTAGGTGGTCACAAAGCACCGAGCTGATCTTCCTGTGCTGTGTGGCTGCTTCCCACTAGCTATCTATTTTACGTTTGGTAGCGTATATATGTCCATGCCACTCTCTCACTTCGTCCCAGCTTACCCTTCTCCCTCCCCGTGTCCTCAAGTCCATTCTCTACGTCTGCATCTTTATTCCTGTCCTGCCCCTAGGTTTTTCAGAACCTTTTTTTTTTTTTTTTTTTAGATTCCATATATATGTGTTAGCATACAGTATTTGTTTTTCTCTTCCTGACTTACTTCACTCTGTACGACAGACTCTGGGTCCATCCACCTCACTACAAAGAACTCAGTTTCATTTCTTTTTATGGCTGAGTAATATTCCATTGTATATATGTGCCACATCTTCTTTATCCATTCATCTGTTGATGGACACTTAGGTTGCTTCCATGTCCTGGCCATTGTAAATACAGCTGCAATGAACATTGTGGTACATGACTCTTTTTGAATTATGGTTTTCTCAGGGTATACGCCCAGTAGTGGGATTGCTGGGTCATATGTTCTAAAAATAGTTGTATTTTTAGTTTTTTAAGGAACCTCCATACTGTTCTTCATAGTGGCTGTATCAATTTACATTCCCACCAACAGTGCAAGAGGGTTCCCTTTTCTCCACACCCTCTCCAGCATTTATTGTTTGTAGATTTTTTGATGATGGCCATTCTGACTGGTGTGAAGTGATACCGCCTTGTAGTTTTGATTTGCATTTTTCTAATGATTAGTGATATTGAGCATCCTTTCATGTGTTTGTTGGCAATCTGTATATCTTCTTTGAAGAAATGTCTATTTAGGTCTTCTGCCCATTTTTGGATTGAGTTGTTTGTTTCTTTGGTATGAGCTGCATGCACTGCTTGTAAATTTTGGAGTTTAATCCTTTGTCAGTTACTTCATTTACAAATATTTTCTCCCATTCTGAGGGTTGTCTTTTTGTCTTGTTTATGTTTTCCTTTGCTGTGCAAAAGCTTTTAAGTTTCATTAGGTCCCACTTGTTTATTTTTGTTTTTATTTCCATTTCTCTAGGAGGTGGGTCAAAAAGGATCTTGTCCAGCTTTGTTCTTCTTGCTCAAGATTGCTTTAGTTATTTGGGGTCTTTTGTGGTTCCATACAAATTTTAGGATTGCTTTTACAATTTCTGAAGAAATGTCATTGGAATCATGATAGGGATTGCATTAAATCTGTAAATTGCTTTCAGTAGACTGGACATTTTAACAATATTAATTCTTCCAATCCATGAACATGGGGTATCTTTTTATTTATTTGTGTCTTCTTCAATTTCTTTCATCAGTGTTTTATATTTGGAGAAAAGGTCTGGATTTGATCTTCAGGATTATCATTTGTGCTGGACAGAACAATGGCCCCCAAAGGTGTCAATGTCCTAATCCCTACAACTTGTGAATATGTTATTTTACATTTCAGAAGGTACTCTGCAGATATGATTAAGGTTTCATGACCTTGAGAAGGTGAGATTATACTGAATTATGCAGGGGAACTCAGTCTAGTCACTTGAGTCATAAAAAATTGAGAAGCTTTCTTGGCTGTAAGGATGAAAGAAAAGTCAGAGTGATGTAATAATCCTGGTTTTGAAGAGGGCCACAAGCCAGGGAAAGAGGGTGGCCTCCTTAAACCAAGGAAAGTAGGTGGCCTCTGGAAGCTGGAAAAGGCAAGGAAACTGATTCTCCTTTAGAGCCTCAGAATGCAGTCTGGCTGACACCTTGATTTTAGCCCAGTTAAACCCATATTGGACTTCTGGCCTGTAGAGTTGTATGATAATAAAGAGTATTAGGACTTAGCACATAATGCATTATTAGTGCTTAGGACTAAGCACTTGTTACATAATTGAGAGTTGTCTGTGACAGTCTCTTTTCAAGGGAAAAATAAAACCTCATATAAATTCAGTACCTCTGTATCAGCTATAATCTACATAAAGAGGATCAGATTAATTTATTCAAAGCAATAACCCATTATGTTTCCTATATTTATAGTTTTAGAAGGGGAAAAACATTAAATCAATATTTATTGAAAACCAACTATGTGAATATGCTGACATTCAACAGATTATGATACCTTGGAATGAATAATTGATTATACTTGTCAAAAACAATCTTTTCTATATGCTTCTTAATATTGTAATTTATATAAATATTTTAAAATGCAAAAATAATAGAGTGATAACAGAAAATTATGATTCAATACATTTTAGTTCACTTTACTATCAAAGTAGGGAAAATTAATTTTATTCAATCTGTATATACATTTTCTCATTACTACCCAACACCATGCTATTTGCTCTGTGTTTATTTTAGTATCCTTATATTACATGCATTTCTTTTTTTTCTTATTATATTTTAATACAATTTTAAGAGTTTATTTTATGTTGTATTGTCTAAATTTGTCACGTTTTAAAAAAATTTTTTAGAGTATGGTTGATTTACAATGTCATGTTAGTTTCAGGTATACAGCAAAGTGAAACAGTTATACATATACATATATCCACTCTTTTTTAGTTTCTTTTCCCATATAGGCCATTATAGAGTATTGAGTAGTGTTCCCTGTGCTATACAGTAGGTCCTTATTAGTTGCCTATTTTATGTATAGTAGTGTGTATATGTCAATCCCCATCTCCCAGTTTATCCCTCCCCCCTCCTTTTCCCCCTGGTAACCATAGTTTTGTTTTCTACGTCAGTGACTCTTTTTGTGGAATCTTAAATTTGTCATTTTAATATGAGTGCTTAATCATTTCAAAAGATAATATACATATGGAAACGGTTGAAAATTACATTTTTATATAAAGCATGTTAAATTCTCCAAAAGCATGGATGAATGTAAAGCTTTGATTTTTCTTTAAGCAGGAAAAATCTGACTATTGAGCATGCTTAATTTCTTGGAATTTAAAAAAATATTTTGGAATGGACCATAATTGTAGCAAATGGAAATTTTAGTTAGATGTCATTTGCATTAATTGAGCTACCTGCATTTAAATTATTTCTATAACAGTAATTAAATATGTCTTGCTTCTCTGCGAATGTATTGTTCTCAGATGGGGTTGCTTTCCAAATAAGTCCTCTGAGATATCCATTCACATATACTTCACAGTGGGAAGTATTCAAATGTATACTGGCATTATGAATACAGATTTTTTAATTTGGATATTTTATTCAGTTAATTTTTTTTAAAAAAGTATCACTGAAAACAGAAGATGTGCTAATTGTCTCTCTTGGCATTTAGTAAAAAATGTAAGGTACCAAAAAGCATTCATAGGTAAACAATAAATGTGTAACTCTGTAAGTTAAAATTCCAAGTCTGTTTGTAGAAATCCTGCCAAATCAGTTCAGTATATAATGTTAAAAGTTTATATTTGTACTTTATAGAAGGCAGTCTATATATTTATTCATATGGAAAGAATGTGTGCATTTATATATTTCTACATTTATATTTTTAATAATTATTTGATTGCAACTATTATTTTGTTTGTCGTAGGAATATCAAAAATATATAGAAAATGCAACTGTCTTTTTATTAATATATTGTGTGTGTGTGTGTGTGTGTGTGTGTAGAGGAGTGGGGAGGGAAATATGTGGGAGGTGACTTTATATTTAAGAGTTTGGTACTATGAGACAGTACCAAATGTGCTATGTAAGTTTACATTGTTTAAGAAACTAGTTTTTCATATAATAATGTCTTGATCTGTTTTTATAACTTGAAACAATATGGCCATAGATTCCTTGTAAAAATGTATCAAAATATTTATTACTCATTTATCTACTAATCTGATATTTCAATCAGTTCATTCTTAAGAAATGATGAAATATAGATTCAAAAAATATATAAAATCTAATGACATAATATCAATATCATATTTTAAAAATGCATTGTGTTCCATTACATGTGCATATGTATTTATATTTATATTTATCTCATTAGTTCTCATGTATAAGATTATTTTCCAGTTTGATTCTATTATAAATAAAATTGTATAAAGGAAAACAATAAAATAGAAAGGAATAGAGCAGTAGTTGAAAACATCAGTAAAACATAACAAAAAATATGTAAGATACTTATCAAATGAATCAGTGTTGATTATTTGAAATTTAAAATATTATTGTCACAAAAAATTATTCAATGAAGAACAAGTGTAGAATATCCTGTTTCTATTGTTTACTGAAATTACAAGAGATGTAGTAGATTTTTAAAGTGACAATATATGTTTGCATCTACATTAAATATATAAAAATGTTGAACTAAATTAATTATAGTGTAGAAAAATTTAAGTGACCAACACATACCAAGGAGAATGTGAAAAATATAAGAAACCTTTATAACAATTTGATTCAATTGAAAAACAATGTCAAAGAATCACGGTGCTTCAATACAAAGTACCAGGCCAAAGTTAAGAAAAATACTTTTCTTAACCCATCAAGGAACAAATAATTTTAAGCAAATTTAAATTTTTCTTTGGTTCAGAAAAAATTGGAAATATTTATTTTCTCAGTCATTTAAAAACTTGATTTTTAAAAACAGAATAATAAAACTACATATAAATGCTATGTGTATCTATATGTGTAAAAGGTTAATAAGGAATAATAAATATACTTTAGAAACATATTAATTCACCAAAAAGAAAAAAGAATAATTATTTGGCATTTATCATTGCATTAAGTGTGCTCAAAATATAATGATGTGACTTCCAAATCAAGTTGTATAGTTGGTATGGTTTCAGTGTTTAAAACCCTCATAAAGGAAGCAAAAGGTACACTATACGTGGAAGATGGCTAGAACAATCTATCAAAAAAAGCCTAACAATATGAAGCTGCAACACTGACTCCTGCCAGTGGAAAATTATCTCAATATTTCAACACTTTCTTCTAAGTTCTGTTCCTGTATCTGAAAAATAGAAGTCACATACGGGTACCTGAAATAGGGTTTGCAAATGTGCAGATTAAAAGTCATCAGAAATACTAAGGTAATCTGAAAGAATTTTAAAACAAGAAATAAAGGATGGAATAATATCTATTAAGTCCAAAAATTGTCACTAAAACCGCACTGATAAATTATGAAATCATTGCAGGTGAGTTTATAAAATAATCACTGATTATTTATTAATAGAAATATATTAATTGAAGAAAGAATAATATAAAGATGGGCAGGAAGAAAAGTTGGTGCAAAGTGAAGATAGAATTGGTGAACTGGCAAATAAATTTTATGGAAGTGCACCAGTTGTCAAAGAGTGGGATACAGAATTGGAAAAAATAAGAGGTCAGAAATGGTGGACAGTGCCCAAATTACCATATACATCTAAGAGAATTTTAGAAGGAGAGACTGGACAGTGTTGGATATACTACACTTAAATACACCATGGCTTAGAACTTTCAAGTTGTAAACCTTAAAAAGAAAATACTAAGAAGAAAGACCAGAGTTCTCCAAAATGTCACCAAGTAATCTAACATGGAAAGGAAATACACACACACACACACACACACACACACACAATTTATGTGAATAAAACTTAATAACACTAAAAATAGAAGGAATATCCTAATTTTAAAAACAATAGTAAATAATTACTATAACAAACCACATCCATAAAGCTTAATTCTTTTGCCCTACTTTATTTTTTTCCCACTTGGTATTATCTACCATTCTATTATATATTTATTTACTTTCTGCTGTCCTCAATAGAAGGTATGCTATGAGAACAGAGGGGCTTTATGTGGTTCAGTGTTAAATCCTATCAATGAGACAAGTGTGACACTAGACATTTTTTTTGAAATAAATAAGCACAATTAAATATTTTTAATTATAAAGAAATGAATTAATATGATTGATCAACAGGCTATCTTGGTATATATTTGATACATATTAATCAATAGTGTTCTTGTTCACTGAAGAAGAAGAACACTATTCTGTTAGAAAAACTGCAGAAGACAATGATGAATACAGGTCGAATTTTCCTCTAATATATAAGTATATACTTAGGCATCAATAATTTATAAATATAGTACACTTGCATAAAATAAATACACAAAGCAATGACATAGAAGGTATAAAAAAAGAATTCCAGAATTAATGGAGTACAAAATGTGGCACCTGAAATAGTGGAGAAGAAAAAGTATTGGGAAAAGATATTCATATATCCTTTCCTTATACAATGTAATAAAATAAACTCAGCTTCAGCACTGTTGACATTTGGGAGCAGACAAGTAATATTTGTAAAAATAATGATAATTATTCAAGCATAAGATAATGAAACTCTTTTACAAATTTAACACAAGACATATATGCATACATAAAGGTATTCATATATGTGTGTATATAGTATGTATATACATACACACAGTGTGTATATACTGTGTATCATACACTGTAAAGCTCAGTGGTTAAGACCTCATCTTTTGGAGCAAGAATAACTGAGTTTGACTGTCAACTTGGCCATTTAATATTGTACAGCTTGTCCTAATAACCTAACTTCCTTGGGCCTCAATATTCTTATGTATAAAATAAGAATAATTAGATTACCTGCATCATAGGGTATTGTAAAAATTAAACTTTTATTTATATTCAGCAGTTGGAGTATCTGAGTATCTATAATACAATAAGCCCCATGTAAATGTTAGTGTTTTTAATGATTATTAGTAAAATAAGAAGAAAAATATAGACCTTCACCCACTGCTAACAGATTTGTGTATGTTTTACATTCTTTGGGAACATAAATTACAATTAAAAAATAGTATAATAGTTTAAATTACCTGAATTCCAAAGGGTAGGTATTATACTGTTTTTGGCCTGTTGAACTAGTCAAGATTGAAAAACAGATAAACAACAAACAAACAAATACAAATAAAACATTACTAATTAGAAATGCTTCTTTGAGATTTCTTTGTTCCCTTTGGGGATTGATTAACTATTTTTAAATTTAGGTGGCTAAGTGAAAATTCAGACATATGAACAGATATTATGAAACATTTTGAAGCCAAAGAGAACATAAGGATCTCTTGTCTTACCAGATAGTAAAATATATTAAAAAATGTTTAAAGTTTTACAAATTAATTAAACTCAATGTTGTTAATTATGACTGGCTAACCATCTGGAGAATAAGAACTTGCGTTATTATGCCATTATTTAACATTTTACGCAAAAATTATGTATCATCTTTGAGTACTCTAAGAGTTTAAATTTTTACACACATATGTATATTCATATAATTTTATATTTACATATATTATTTTTCATTTAAATATTATTTTAAGGTGGAGAGTGGCTTTCTAGGGCGGAGATTAAATTGTGTGTCATAAATTAGACTATATACACTAAAACACAAAGTAAGAAAGAAAAAAGAGGGTAAATATGTCCGAAACACATGCCCTAATAGGAAAAATGTAATCAATGCACATAACAAACATATTATATCATAAATACAATAAAATTTCCTGCCCATAAGAAGACAATTTTAAAAGCATTGTAAAGTCAATAAAATGGAAATACTGTATGGGAATTTAGATAGCTGAAAATGTTCAAAGTACTTAAGACACTTACAAGAATATATTCAATCTTATTCATAAATAGGGACATTAAAATGAACAATTTCTGTTGATGGTTTAGGGAAATTTAGCACTTATATATTGATGATGGTTGTATAAGTTAGTGATAGATGATGTGGAAGGATATTTAAAAATAAGTGTAAGCATTTTAATTGCACAAACATTTCTGACCCACTGATTCTACTTCTAGGCGATTATTTTACAGGAATAGTGGAACTCTCAGATTTTACATAAAAATGCTCAAATCAGTTTATGTGTATGGTTTGTTTTTTGTAAAAACAAAATTCTAACAAGCTAACTTATTATCAGAAGGGAGCAAAACAAGAAATATTACCAGGGATAAAGAGGAATACTATATTATTATAAAAAGGTAAATTCCCCAAAGATTTACAGAGGTGTAAAATTAGAAATTTATAGTAAACTAACAAATGAATTTCAAAATACATTATAAACCTGATAGGAGAAATTAGAAATATCCACAATTATAGTTGGAGATTTCAACACACATCTCCTAGTAATAAAAAGAACAAGACAGAGAACAACTGTGGATAAAGAAAACCTCTACAACACTATAAAAAAAAATTTAGCTAATTGACAATTACAGAATATTTCACCCAGTAACAACAGAATACACCTTTTTAAGTGTACATAAAACATTTACCAGGATTAAATTCTGAAAACTAAAACAAACATTAACATATTTTCAAAATTTAAAAGCTTACAAAGTACCATCTCAGACCACAATCAAGATATACTTAAAATCACTAACAGACAGGTATGTAGAAAATCCTCAAATATTTTAAATTTAAACAAGATAATTTAAAATTTAAATTTAAACAAGATAATTCTAAATATTCTATATTTCAAAAAGGAAGTCACAGTGAAATTATAAAATATTTCTGAAGAGAATGAAAATAAAACACAACACAGAAAAATTGGTGGGCGCGTAGCTAGAGTGATAGTTACAGGGAAATGTATAGCATTAAGTGCTAATACTAAAAAAGAAGAAACATCCCCAATCATTAACTTAAGCCTTTACATTAAGAAACAACAAACATGAGAACAATTAACACACACCCCCAAAATAAAAAACAGAAATAAAAAGGTAGGATAGTTAAGAGCAGAAATCAATAAAATTGAAAACAGAAAACAGTAGTAAAGGTAATCAATAAGATTAAAAGCTGATTCTTCAAAAAGATGAATAAAATTAATAAACCTCTAGCAAGAATGACCAAGGAAAAGAGACACAAAGAGGAAGGAAAAGAGAGACAGAGACAGAGACAGAGAGACAGAGAGAGAATGGAACACAAGTCAGTCCAAAATATCAAAAGTGAAGGAGGGGACATCACTACCACCACTGAACGCTGCAAACATTAAACTATAATGCAGGAATATTATAAACCACTTTATAGCTATAAATTTGAAAATTATAATGATATAATCAAATTTTTTACAGGACATGATATACCAAAGCTTTCCTCAAATGAAAAATAGAAATGGAATTTTCTATTTAACAACTGTTCAACAAAAAAAATTCCAAGTTCACATGGATTAACTAACGAATTCTACCAGCATTTAAGGAAGACATGCTACGCCTCCTTCACAAACTATTTCAGGAACCAGAAGGTGACAGAACACTTTCTAACTCATTTTATGAGAGCAGCATCTCCCTGACACTAAAACCAGTGAAACACTTTACAAAGAAATAATTTTACAGGCCAATATTTGTCATGAATATAGGTACATAAAGTAACAACAAAATTTTATCACATAGAATTCAGCTGCATATAGAGAATATCATGACCCAGTGGGGTTTATCCTGAGAATTAAACATTAGTACAACATTTGAAAATCAAAGTAATTGATTATGAAACATAAAAAGAAAAAACAATTCATGTAAATATATGAGAAAAATAATTTGACAAAATTGAAAATGCAATCATTATAAAAACTGCCAGCAAACTAGGAATAAAGCAGCTTTCTCAACCTGACAAAAGGTATCTAAGAAAACCTTTAGGTAACATCATACTTACTGGTAAAAGACAAATGTTTTCTATCTATGATTAGAAACAAGGCAAAAGTGTCTGCCCACTTCATTTCTATGCAATAGCATATGCATAGCAAGTGCAATGAGACAAAATAATAATAATATGAATATGAATATGAATAAATAGCAGATTTGGATGAGGAAGAAATAAAACTGTATATTAATGCCACATATTTTATGTTTAAGTCCTATCCAAAATAAATGAGAACCTTTCAAAATTATTTAATAAGAAAACAAGACAAAAACTTTTTTTCAAGGGATTCTTAGAGAATGCTTATCTTTTTAAAAAATTTTATTTATTTAATTTCTTTATTTTTGGCTGCATTGGGTCTTCATTGCTGCGTGTGGGGGCTACTCTTCGTTGCAGCACACGGGCTTCTCATTGCAGTGGCTTCTCGTTGCGGAGCATGGGCTCTAGGCATGCGGGTTTCAATAGTTGTGGCATGCGGGCTCAGGAGTTGTGGTTCGTGTGCTCTAGAGCACAGGCTCAGTAGTTGTGGTACACCAGACACTAACACAACACTATAAATCAACTATACTTTGATTTTAAAAAAAAAAGATGTTAAAAAAAAAAAATATATATATATATATACACACTGTGGGGAATATAGTAACTATGTAATATCTTTGTATAGTGACATACAAAGATAGCATTACTGTGGTAATCATTCATAATTAGAAGTACTGTGGAAGTCATTTTGAAATGTATAGAAATATCGGATCACTATGTTGTGTAACAGGAATTTGAATAGTGTTGTAGATCAATTATACTTAAAAAAAAAAAAAACCTCAGAGGGGGGAAAAAAAAGTTCCTAAAAAATGCATGATATTTCAGTGAACAGTAAGTAATTTCCCATTCTAGAAATATAGTGAAAGCCAAGTTGGGGAGAGGCTACAGTGATTCTTAGGGACCAGATCAGGGAGATATTTGTGTGCCAAGCTAAACTGTTTGAACTTTCTATATTAGGCAATAGCAGTCTATTGTAGAATTTCAAATAGGTAAATGTGATGATCACATTTATTCTTTAGAATGACCTCTCTGGCATGTCTGGGAGGATGAACTGAAAGATGGTGAAGTTAGAGACAGTAATGTCAGTAAGGGTGCATTTCTAACAAGCCAAATAAGAGATGCTGATGACTTGAACCAAAGTAATGTCAATGTGGATATGAAGGAGAAAATTATTCTAGGAGTTGTTAAGGGGATAGTAAGGAGATAGAATTGAGAACACTACAATAGCAATTAGACACCTGGGATAAGATAAAAGAAAAAGTCAATGCTAACCCCCATAGTTCTGGTTTTAGTGATTGAATATATATATATATATCAAGAATTCAAATATTTCTCTCTCTCTCTCTCTCACTCTCTCTCACTCCTTAAAGCTACCTGAGAGAGATATGCTAATTTATTCTAATTCTGAAATTCCTCCTATATGGATTTGGATATCTTAAAATTCAAAATATCTTTAGTAGTCTTCTAAACTAAAGAGTAGAGAAAAAAGCAAAGTATCATATTTTCACATAACTGTCCAGAAATAGGTTTACAATGTCATTAGTAAAAAGATTATAGATACAATTTCTCTTTCTGACAAATGCTTTTCTGTCCTCATTTCAAACAAATATGCTATAAAATTAAGTGCTGTAGAACTGTAATTAGGTGTGAATTCATGAGATGTAAGAATAGATATTGCTCATCAGCAAAGGAAAAACGCAGAGGAGTTAAGGTTAGCAGTTTGGTATGAGGAAAAAAACATTCTAAGGATACCGTTGAAATAAAGTTTTTTCATGATGTCATTAACTACTAAGTCTAGGAGGCTAGAATAAAATATTTCAGAACAAAACAAGAGATGAATTATTTAAGATCTTCGAAATCCTGTAGAGTTGACTACCAATTATTAAAAAACCAGAGGTAATAATTACAATATTGATAAAAAATAATGAGACATGATAAACAAGAAAAATCAGTGGAGGAGTCATATAAACCCACCCTTGCTCTTAAGAGGGTGAAATACATTCAGTAGTTACATATATTGGCAAGACTTAGAATCTCATCTTCAGTATGCTGCATTCTGCCTGGTTTGCAATACACCATTTCATTATAAGCAGATATCTTTGTCACATCTTTCTAAAATGCATTTAAGGGACTTCCCTGGTGGCACAGTGGTTAAGAATCCACCTGCCAATGCAGGGGACACAGGTTTGAGCCCTGGTCCAGGAAGATCCCACATGCCGCGGAGCAACTAAGCCCGTGCACCACAACTACTGAGGCTGTGCTCTAGAGCCCGAGAGCCACAACTACTGAGCCTGCGTGCCACAACTACTGAAGCCGCGTGCCTAGAGCCCGTGCTCCACAACAAGAGAAGCCACCTCAGTGAGAAGCCCATGCACCCGCACCGCAACCAAGAATAGGCCCCGCTCGCCACAACTAGAGAAAGCCCACACGCAGCAACGAAGACCCAATGCAGCCAAAAATAAATAAATTAATTAATTAAATTAAAAAATAATATTAATAAAATAAATGCATTTAAGTTTCCTTTGAGATTGTAGGATTGGAATGGGGGAAAGAGAGAAAGGCTATGCCAACAACCAAAATATTTCAACTAATTATGTACGTAAGAAGCTTGTGAAGCTTTTAATTTTGTTACACTGGAATAGAAATTTCAGAAATATATTTTTCTTGTATAACAATGAATGAGATGTAAGAGAAGCAGAATAGTTGATAGTTGCAGATACTTTTCTCTCCCACTCTTCATGCTTGTCTGACTAGTCTTTCTTCAAATGACTGATAAGAATAGCCCCAAACTTCATATCAAAGTCCAGCGTTTGATCAGTACTTTTATGGTATGTAACATATCTCAATAAAGCTGTTACAAAAAAGACAAATAATTCAATTTACAAAGAAATTAGGATTTTCGTGGCATAAAGATTGTTTCCTCAAAAGGTGAAAATCTATATTTAATTAAATATTGAAAAAGTTTAATTTTTTTCCTGATGAACAGACTAAAATTATTTAAATTTTGTCATATTTCCCTCTAGATATTTCAGGAAAAAATACCTATTTTATTTTAAAAACTCAGGAATTATTAGTGGGTAAGAATCCAATATTGTACCCAATACTTTTCACAATAACAGAGGTAGACAGAATTGTTTATTCATCAAACAATTGCAGAATACCTTCTATATTCCAAAAAGTAAATACTAAGGCTAGGGGTTATACAGAATAAAATCAAAACCTGACTTCAGGAAATTAATAAGTCTGCAAATGAGAAACAAACATGTATGTCAATAATAGTGAAATATATGATAACAATGGCAAGAGAAGTAATCAGAGATTATGGTGTAATCCCAAAGGAAATATCAGCTAATTCTCCCAGAGGGATTCAGAAATAATGTTAAATAGAGGCATATACCTAAAATGAATCTTGAAAATTGATTATGTGTTTGTATGGTAGGAAATAAATGAAGGGTCTTCTAGGCTGATGAAGAAGCATGAGGAAATCACAGAGGTGTGCAATATGACAGGTAGTGTCCGAGGGTAGTTATCTGATTATTATATCAATTAAAACTTAATAACCAAGCCAGTGATTATCTTGATATCCTTATAAATTAATGTATAAGAGAATCATTTGTAACTGTATACTCTTTATGATCATTTTATACCCACTGGAAAATTTTATAACTCATAGTACTTCATGAAATGAATTACTTATGATACAAGTAATTAATTCTGTAATTAAATAGACATCTTAGGTACTTCGTTAGTAAAAGTGCCTCAAATTCAAACAAATATAAGACTCTTCCTAAAGATAGTATCAACCAAACCATCCATTGGAAGCATTATTCATGGAAGAGAGTAGAGTCATCTACTAGAAGGGAAAATATACTTGACAATCTTATAAACTATTAAATTTAACGGAAAAATATAAGAATTCACCAGAGAAAGCATCAAGTTTGTTAAAGTTTTTGTTCAGTCAAGATTAGACAATCAAACTCTATATTCTCTAGTTATATGATTTGGCCCAGTGTCCAAAAAATGACACAAAAAGATATGCAACTGGGAATTCTAAATCCAAGTTCAATATAGTTTTTTATATACAACATTGCCTTCTCAATGTCCCAGAGGATTTGCATAGTTTTGTGCAATGCTATCACTCCACAATATGGTATCTCATCTGGATTTGCCCTCCAATTAATAATTACTTCATAGGCTCTATCTTATTATGCCAGCTCCAATTCAGAACCTATGTTCTGAATTATGTTTATGTTGTATCATTCACATGTAATCTCATTTCTATTTGTATTATAAAGAGATGTAATAGACTAGATGTAATAGACTAACTCGTTGTAAGATACTAAGGATTAATAGCTAAAGAACACAAATGAACACACATTCCAGCCATACTTGTATGTCAAAGATCATTCAAAGTAAATGTCTACATAATTTTGATCAACATAATAAGCATGTTACATCTAAAACTGAGTTTCTGTCTTCTTTAGTAGATATAAGGATCTCTAGGTTTTATTGTGGTTACTTTGATATTTCCCTATTACTCACAAAAAAAAATGGACTGGGTAAGTCCAATAATTTGCCTATATTGCAGTGGCTTATATATTGCCTATGAGACTTTGAGACAAAGTCCTAGGGTGTGTAGTTTTTAGAACTATTTAAACTTATTTACACAATTTCTGCTTCATGTCCTTTTTCCTCTGGACTGCCAACCAGAAAGTACTGACCTGGAACTGAAAATTCTGGATCTAAGGACCAGAACATGTGAGATAAATAGCAACCATTAAAATCTATCCCATGTATTCCACTGCCGTGGTATTTCCTAATGGAAAATACAAAGTTTTAAGGAATAGAAATGTTAGGCATCTTAAGTACTTTTGAAGTATTCATTTATTAGGTAGTCTCTCTTCCTTCAAATAATAGTAGACACTATTTCATTTTAAATATTGCATGCTAGTTGAATAAGTGACAAGGACTGTGATATGTAGTTTATACACACAAAAGATCCCTTTGTGAGGTGTAATCTATGTAGATAAGGAAATGATGGCTTCAGTGGGTTTGATGGCATGTATGTCCAAGGTCATTCATATTATGAATAGCAGCAATTTCAACCAGCCTGGTTTCAAAGGCCAGGGTTTAATTAATATTGGATTGGCCAAAAACTTCTTGCGGGTTTTTCCATAAGATGTTACAGAAAGCCCCGAACGAACTTTTTGGCCAAGCCAATATATATATGCTGCTTCAATTATATTACTATCACTAACTCAGTCAAGATAGCAGACCCCACTGCCTATTTTGTAGCAAGCAGCACTTTCTGACTTTTGTGAAACTATATCCCTTTACTTAGAGTCTTAATTGTTTTATCATGGGGTCTGCAGAGCACCAGAGGGAATACTCATCTGAAAACATATTTGAAGCACCCTAAATAAGAGACTCTGCTTTTAGTGTTGTAAACACGTGTAACATATCAGAACAGTAGTTTTATAATAATTATAACCAAAACAACAACAATATAACTTTAGCTATGCCATGGATAATTTTGTATGTAACACTTTAATCTCAATTACTCCATGAAACAAATGTTATTATCCCTCTATTATAGATAAAGATATTTTTCTAAAGTTACCATTACAATCATGGAAGTTCAATGGCTCAAAGACTTCATAATACTTTCAGCCAAAGCAGAGAAAACTTTCCTTTTCTACAGCAATGTACTGAGTTGAGATTTTCTTAATATTTTCTGTTCCCTAATTTGCATTTATCTAAACTGTCAGTTGAAAAGATATTAAAATTCCATAATATATGAAAATAAAACTTTTATTTCTTTTCACTCAAAGAATGAATGAATGTGTTCACTTTTCAGAAATTGAGTTTCTTCTTCTTTTCTTTCTTTGTAAAAATAATTGTTATGCCTGAACCTTTTACTGTTTGGCCAGGAGATACTCCCCCCTGCCTTTTTTTCCTGTTTGGCTTAGTCAGGAGTTTGGATACATGTTCCTGTTCAATGAATCAATGACTTAAGGCATTTGTGGTTTGTGTAAATGTGGTTGTGCTCTTGTGCTTTATAATAAACCGTAAGGATTTTAAGTACAGGTGCATAAAACAATAAGATGCATTTTTATTTTATATGATTTCTCTACCAAAAGTAATCAAGTATAAGACTCAAATAAAAAATAACATCCAAAACACAATTATTTTTTCCTGAAGCTCTGTGGAGAGAAACTTAAATTTTGATGAGCCTCTGAAAAAATGTTCAACTCAGTCATTTCTGAATTCATTTTGAGGAATATTGGAATATAACAGCTATAGATATAGCTTTTGTCATATAGGTAAGATTTGAGCCAATATTCTCCTAATATTGGGGAAAATATACCTTCATCCAAAGCTATGTTCAATATCCCTTAAAAATATAACATAACAAAGTATTTCTAGTGAATGAGGACATTGATATGTGTGTTTTACACAATGGTGTACACTCAATTCTATATTATATAAACTTTTAAAGAATACAACAAATTATGTGATGAAATCAATAGTTCAACAGTTCAGTTGTCTGTTACCTCAATAATTAAATGTCTACCTATTCCAAACCAGTTTGAAGATAACTGTACACTGATGATTAGAATCTTAATGATTAAGAGATATCACTTTATTGGGAGTGTGAGGTCCAGGAAATAACAATTATATTATTCTAACTTGCCTTTATTAAGAATAAGATACAAGTAAAATCTCACATAATTTAATAGTAAGTAACAGGATAAAGTAGTGAATTATCAAGTAATTCCAATTGAATATAAGATGATGTTGGGTGACTTAGACTCAGTATACCTGGGAGTTTTGTTCTCATAGAGAAATTATCTGAGAAATTAATTAAATAAAGTCACTCTTGAAGACACAGTATCACTAATCTTTATTGTACTTCACTCAGGAAAAGTCACTTAATTTGATAAATTTAGTCTAATAATAACACTCATGCAGACTGTTTAAGAATTATGTATTTTACTAGAAGTAATAGATTTTCATTAAAATAATGGTTCTTTAATTCAATTATGGAAATCACAATTATCTAAATTAGTTTAATTTGTGGAAGAAAGAGATTATCATTTCCCAATTATTTTTCTTTGACCACACAAAATCTTTATATTAGTCCTAAGAGGTTTTTTATTCCATTTTCTAAACGACCTTGCATTTTAATTATACTCTGGCACTACAACAATTGAATAAGTCAAATTTCATTTATCTAAAATCACTATGGATTTACATAAAATGTGTTTGTATTATAATACATTACATTATACTATAATTTGTAATGATTCTTACAAATATGTTTCATGTGGAACTATAACTTAATGAATTGCCACCAAAATTATAAAAGGGGAGAGAAAAAATCTATCAATTTTTAGTCCAAGGAATGGAGTGAAGGTAGTGGAGAGGGGACTCCTGACTTGCCAAATTTAGCAGTTCCGAACCAGAAATGCCCTCTATTATCATTTAAGATTATTACACTGAATGTTGTATATTTTATTAAAGATCTAGGACATATCTTTCTAATATAATTTTTATGATAATGGATATTTTCTATATCTGCACTGCTCAATACAGTAACCACTAGCCACAATGTGGCTATTGAGACCTTAAAATGTGGCTAGTGGTACAAACAGGTCTTTTGACCATATGTTACATCTTAAATTATGGAGTTTCTTCCTTCTACTTGTACTCTCTGAACAGTTTATCTGCTGATATATCTGAGTCAGTCTTGCAGAAAACATGAAATATATTAGGAATTTCAGTTGTGTACCTTGTGTAGGATTGCAGTATAACTGCTTGGTAAAAGCATATGCACATATTTGGAATACGGAATTAGCCTTTGACTTATATCATTGTTGACTTTCTTCTTATGGATTGTGTTATACACCCATAAAATTGGGATTCTGTTTCTCTTTCCTTGTCTAGGACTCCATTTTCTTTTGCAACTGTAAGATACCCTTGAACCCCATTTGACTCAACACCTGTCATCTAGTGATTAGATTTGTCCTGCATTATAGTCACTGACTGAGACTCTGTATTGAGTAACAACACTTCTAGATGGGAATTCCCTGGTGGTCCAGTGGGTAGGACTCTGTGCTTTCACTGCCATGGGCAAAACACAATTCTACATATAAAAAATATTTCCGGGAATCCACTACCTGGACTATTTTCTCCTCAGTTCTCTTTTTTTTTTTTTTTTTTTGCTAGATTATATCCTTCTTTCTAGTGAAATGCTTACTGTGTTAGAAAACATGTCATAATAATGCTTAAATTCTGCCAGAAGAGCTAATGTTTAATTTTTTCAACCAATATAATTTCTTATTCTAGCTTCCTGTTTCTTTCTACTGAGCTATATACTGAATTTTAACATGCTCAAAACAGAATCAGTGCCTCATGCCACTTCTGTAATTTTTAAGAGCTTAAAAAATTAGTTGAAATGGAGCTGATGTATTCAGTTTCCCATATAAACAAATTTCAAGTTTATGGGGAAATAACAATTTAATTTAATAAAGATATTACTAATTGAAATAAAAGTATTATGACCCTTTTATGTGGAAATTAAACATGTCAAAAACCTATCAAAAAAAGGGTGATGGGCGAAATGAAAATTAAAGTAACAGAATTCTGTTCAACATCATAGTGACATGAGACACTCCCTTTGCCTCTCTCCTTCAATCTATAACCAGTAAAACTTTTATAACTCAACAAAAATTCCTCTATTCAATACACCAGGATGCAGGAGAGTTCCACACATCTGTACACCTAAAGGTGGGTGGACTGGAACACACAGAAGAGGTGGAACTGGGGAAAAACGTAGGCAGTGCACGCAATCCTGGACCCCCAGCCATGGTAGCTGAGCCCACAACCCTAGAGAACCCAGCAGCATCAGGGGAGGTGGCACAAATGACTCCAGCCTCCTGGCCACAGTGATGCTGATGGCCACAGAGAAATGGGCAGCAGTGGCACTGGGGCCTGTGACCGCATCCCCCTCCCTGCAGAGGCACCCACCACTCCAACTTCCCCCCCTGCAGTGGTGGCACTGTAAACCTGACAACGCCAGGTGTGGCAGACGTGCCTGTGACACCTAACTCCCTGCAATCTTCCTCCAACCTCCTCCCCGCCCACCCAAGGCAATGGAGCCCACAACCCAGGCAAATCCACGTGTGGTGGAGGTGCTTGCCATCCCAGCATCCCATGCACTGACATCAGTGACAACATGGACACCAGCAGCAGCAAGGCACCAGCAACCTTGGAGGCACAAGCAGTGAGGGCACTGGGTGACATCTCTGGGTGGCAGTGGAGGGTGAAAATGTTGATTCTAAAATATAGCCAGAGATAGCTCAGGTAAGAGAAATAAGAAACTTATGCTATAGCACCACCTACTGAAAAACAAAAGAAAGGCCTCAATTACTAACCTGTTGAATTGTTAGAATCAAGTAAAAAAAGCTTTACTAAAGAAAGGTGTTCACTACTTCTTATGCATTGGCAGAGGAACAGCTCATCAAGCACCATGAAAAATTACATTAGCGCAGTATCACAAAAAGAAAATAACAATTCTCGAGAAACCAAATTTAAGCTCATAGAATATTGTGATCTAACTGACAGAGAATTTAAAATATCTGTCACAAAGAAACTCAAAGAGCTATGAGAAAACTCAGAAAGGCAGTTCAGTTAGCTCAGGATTAAAATTAATGAACAGAAGTAATACTTTACCAAAGATATTGAAACTCTAAAAAGAACCAATCAGAAATTCTGGAGCTGAAGAACTCAATAAGTGAAATAAAGAATGCATTTAGAAAGCAGTGGGAATAGAGAAGACCATAAGGGAGAGAGAATTAACAAGCTCAAAGATAGAAATCTAGACATGATACAGGTAGAAGATGAGAAGAATTAAGATATTAAAAAAATAAAGATATTCTACAAGAACTATCTGACTCCATTAGAAAGGCAACATAATGATAATGGGTATACCAGAAGGAGAGGAGAGAAAGAAGGGAGCAGAGAGAGTATTTAAAGAAACAATAGATGAGAACTTCCCAAACCTGGGGAAGGAACTTGGATACAAGTTCATGAAGGTAAGAGAACACCTAATTACCTCAATGCAAAAGGACCTTCTCTAAGACACATTATACTAAAATTGTCAAAATTCAATGAAAAAGAAAATTTTAAAGGCAGCTGAGTTAAAAAGAAGGCAACATACAGAGGAACCCCCATTAGGCTATCAGCAGATTTCTCAGCAAACTCTACAGACCAGGAGGGAATGGAATGACATTCTCAAAATACTGAAAGATAAAAACTGTTAGCCAAGAATACCCTATCCAGCAAAGTTATCATCCAGATATAAAGGAAAAATAAAAGGTTTCCCAGACAAACAAAAGCTGAGGGAGTTCATCACCACTAGACCTGCCTTACAAGAAATATTGAAAGAAACCCTTTTACCTGAAACAAACAAAAAAAAGTTCATAAAACTTTGAGTAAGGTGATAAAAAGACAGAATCAGAAAATTGTAGCTCTATATCAGAATAGGTTGTTAAACATTTCATTATAGTATAAAGATTAAAGGGAAAAAAAGCAGTAAAAAAAGCTATAGCTATTTCAATTTGGTAACAAACTCAGAACATAAAAAGGGATAATTTGAGAAAACAAAACATAAAAGGGGAAAAGTAAAATTATGGAACTTGTATAGGCAAATTAATAAGATGCTATCAGCAGAAAAAAAATACTATTTTATCTATGAGGTGTTTTATGCAAACCTCGTGGTAACCACACACACAAAAAATCTAAAGTAGTAACAAGAAAAAAAATTAAAAAAAAGAACTGAGAAAAACATCATATAAAACCACCAAACTAAAATGGCAGACAGAAGCACAAAGAAAAAGAAACTGTGGAGATCTATAGCAACCAGTAAACAAAAGATAAGATAGCAGTACTAAGTCCTCATTTATCAATAATGACCCTAGATATAAATCGAATTCACCAATCAAAAGACAATGAGAGGATGGATGGATTAAAAAAAAAAAGAGAGACCTAAATATGCTGCCTTCAGGAGACTCATCTCAAGACAAACATAAGCTCAAAGTGAAGGGATGGAAGATGATGCCCCAAGAAAATGACAGCCAAAAGAAAGTAAGTGTTAACCTTACTCACATCAGACGAAATAGACTTAAGCCAAAAAAAGGTAACAAGATACAAAAATGATCATCATATGATGATAAGGGGGACAATTCATCAAGAAAACATAATTGTTTTTAATGTATGTGCACCTATATGAGAGGACCAAAATATTTAAGGTGATTATTAACAGACCTAAAGGGAGACATTGAAAACAACACAATAATAGTAGGGGACTTTAACATCCCACTTATATCAATGGATAGATTATCCAGACAGAAAGACACAAGGAAACAGCAGCCTTAAATGAAACATTAGACCAGATGGACTTAGTAGATTTATATAGGACGTTCCATCCAAATGCAGTAGAATACACATTTTTCTCAAATGCACATGGAATATTCTCAAGGGTAGATCATATATTGGGACACAAGTCTCCATAAACTTAAGAAGACTGAAATCATAGCAAGCATCTTCCAACCACAATTGTATGAAACTAAGGATCAGTTACAAGAAGAAAGCTGGAAAAATCACAAATATATGGAGAGTAAACACATACTACTTAACAAGTATTGTGTCAACAAAGAAATCAAAGGGAAATTTTTTTAAATGCCTGAAGGCAAATAAAAATTGAAATACAACATACCAAAATCTATGGGATGCAGCAAAAGGGTATTAAAAGGAAGTTTATAGCAATACAAAAGAACAGACAAAAAGCTCAATGAACAATCTAACCTTACACTTAAAGGAACTAGGAAAAGAAGAACAAACAAAGCCCAAAGTCAGTAGTAAAAAGGTAAATAATAAAGATCAGAGTGGAAATAAATGAAATAGAGACTAAAAAAAAATAGAAAAATCAATGAAACTAAGAGCTGTTTTTTTTGAAAAGATAAACAAAATTGACAAATCTTTAGCTAGACTCACTAAGAAAAAAAGAGAGAGGGCTCAGATAAATAAAATCAGAAATGAAAGAGGAGAAATTACAATGGATACCACGGAACTACAAAGGATTAAAACAGAATTCTATGAACAGCTATAGGTCTATAAATTGGACAACCTAGAGGAAATGGATGAAATCTTAGAATCATCCAAGACTGAGTCGTGAAGAAATAGAAAATCTGAATAGATCAGTCACTAATAAAGAGATTGAAACAGCAATCAAAACCTCCCAAAAAACAAAATTCCAGGACAGGATGACTTCGAAGGTGAATTCTACCAAACATTCAAAGAATTGACACCTATCCTTCTCAAATTATTCTGAAAAATTGAAAAGGACAGAATGCTTTCTAACTCATTGTACAAGGTCAAGATTATCCTGATACCAAAACCAGATAAGGACAGCACAAAAGAAGGACAGTATAGGCCAATATCTCTGATAAATATGGATGCAAAATCCTCAACAAAATATTAACAAACCTAATACAACAATATATTAAAAGGATCATACACCATGATCAAGTGAGATTTATTCCAGGGATGCAAGAATGATTCAACATCCACAAATCAATCAACGTAATACACCACATTAACAAAATGAAAGATAAAATTTATATGATTGTCTCAATAGATGCAGAAAAAACATTAGACAAGATTTAACACTCATTTATGATAAAAATTCTTAATAAAATCAGTGTAGAAGGACTATACCTCAAGACAATAAAGGCCATATATGACAAATCCACAGCTAATGTTGTACTCAATGGTGAAAAACTGAAAGTTATCCCTCTAAGATCAGAAACAAAACGAGGATGCCCACTCTCACTACTCTTATTCAACATAGTATTGGAAATCTTAGCCATAAGCAATTAGTTAAGAAAAAGAAAAGGTATCCAAATTGGAAGAAAAAACTGTCACTATTTGTGAATGACATGATTTTATATGTACAAAATCATAAAGACTCCACTAAAAACTATTAGAAATAATACTAGAAATAATAAAAATTATTAGAAATTATAAACAAGTAGAGAAAAGTTCCAGGATACAAAATCAGTATACAAAAATCTGTTGCACCTCTGTACACTAACAATGAACTAGCAGAAAGAGAAGTTAAGAAAACAATCCCATTTACAATAGCAACAAAAGAACAAGATACCTAGGAATAAATTTAAAGGAGGAGATGAAAGACATTGAAACCTGTAAAGACATTGAAAACTGTAAGACATTTTTGAAAGAAACTGATGAAGACACAAAAAAATAGAAAGATATTTCATGCTCATGGATTGGAAGATTAACATTGTTAAAATGTCCATATTACCTACAGCAATCTACAGATTCAATGCAATTCCTATCAAAATCCCAATGACATTTTTCACAGAAATAGAACCAAAAATCCTAAAATGTTTCTGGAACCACAAAAGACTCCAAATAGCCAAAGCAATCCTGAGAAAAAATAACAAAGCAGGAGGCATCACATTCCCTGATTTCAAATTATACTACAAGGCTACAGTAATCCAAGCAGCATGGTATTGGCAGAAAACACAGACACACAGATCAATGGAACAGAATTGAGACTCCAGAAATAAACCCACACATATATGGACAATTAATTACAACAAAGGAACAAAGAACATACAATGGAGAAAGAATAGTCTTTTCAATAAATGGTTTTGGGAAAACTGGACAGCCACATGCAAAAGAATGAAACTAGACCACTCTTTTATACCATGTACAAAAATCAACCTAAAATGGATTAAAGACTTGAATGTAGGAGCTGAAACCATAAAACCCCTAGAAGAAAACAAGGCCATATATTCCTTGACATCAATCTTAGCAATATCTTTTTGGATATGTCTCCTCAGGCAAGGGAAACAAACACAAAATTAAACACGTGGGACTACATCAAAGCAAAAAACTTCTGCATAGCAAAGGAAACCATTAACAAAACCAAAAGAAAACCTACCAAATGGGAGAAAAGATTTACAAATCATATATCTGATAAGGGATTAATTATAAACAGTTCATATAACTCAATATCAAGAAAACAACCAATTAAAAAATGGGCAAATTGTCCAAATAGATATTTTTCCAAAGAAGACATACAGATGATCAAGAGGCTCCTCTCCGTTTTTGTACTTCACCCCTTCTTTTATAATTTAACTTAACGATATTTTTGATGAAAGTTAGTTTAGGTCTTCTATCTCACTTGAATTAAAATTGTGTAAGTTAGATTTACTGTTGGTACAGGAGAATGTTCTTACCAAATGTATCAATTTGAGTTTATTTAAAATGTCAAGAGCTCTAAGTAGATATAGCCAAATAACTCCATCAATGAATAGCCAATCTTTATACCATATCAAATTATATAAAAATATCTCTTTCTAAATTAAAGATAATATGAAAATGTGATTTCCACTTTTATGTACTCATTTTATAATCAAATGTGGAGTAATAAAGCTCCCATTTCACCATCCACCCAATTCTCTGCCTCATTTTCTTCCTAGGTAAAACTCAGAAGTGTTGATTGCTCTTAATGCTCCTTAATTTTCAATCATAATGTTATGTAATTTGGGGGAAAAGACAAGTGTACAATCAGCTTAAAATCCCTAAAATATTGTTCTATATCTTTAATTTCAAGTAGGCTCTGTGTCCCAATTCTACTATTTCTTTTAGAATTACTACCATATTCTCATGACACAGCACAGAAAACTTGCACTAATTGCTTACTTTTCTACAACACAGTAGTGACATTCAGAGTTTGTGTTTACTTGCAACAGTAGCAAAAATAACTAAAAAGTAACTATTTACTGATGGGTTAGTATGTGACAGGCTGTGTGATAAATGCATTACATATGCTACCCACTTACTCCTTCAAAGAACCCTATAAGGAATTGTTGCATAATTTGTTTTCCAAGTTTGGCTTGCAAAAGATTTATATATATACATACACACATATGTACATATATATATTATATTTTTACATTTCAAACCTCACTATGAAAACTAATAATCAAAAAAATGGGGGCAAGATATTTTAGGAGATGCATTACCCTAGAAATATTAATGTGTCAAATAAGTACTTGAAAGTGGCTTAACATTATTAATTAAAGAAAAATGCAAATTAAAACCATAGGGAGATACCACTACATACCTATTACAATGTCTAAAATTAAAAAGATTGACCGTTGGGGAGGGTGTGGAGAAATTACAACTGTCATACACTGTTGGTGGGAATGTAAAATGGAACAACAACCTTGAAAAACTGTATGGCAGTTTCTTAGAAATTGAAGCTATACCTACTATATGATCTTCCAACACCTCTCCTAAGTATTGAACATATGTCCACACAAAGATTTATACATGAATGTGCATAGTAACTTTATTTATATTAGTCCCAAACTTGAAATAATGAAAAAATTTTAACAACAGACGAGTAGACAAGTAAATTATACCATATACATATAATGGAATTCGATTCATCAGGAAAAATAGGTGAACTATTGATACATGCAATGACATAGATGAATCACAAAACAATTATTCTGAGTTTTAGAAGCCAGACCAAAAAAAGAGATTACATATTGTAATCCCTTTTATATAAAAGTCTACAAAATGCAGACTAACCTATGTTGGTCTGCAGTAATGCAGGTCAATGGTTGTTGGGGACAGGGCCAGAGGGGGTTGATGGAAGACTCTAAGATCTAAGAAGTATGAAATTTGCAAGTGACAGATATGTTAATTATCCTGATTGTGGTGATGGTTTTCTGATGTATATACATGTCAAACACTTATCAAATTATGCACTCTAAATTTTAGTTTATTGCATGCCAATTACACATTAATGAAGCTGTTTCAAAATAAAGTACCTTTAAAAATAATTTTTTAAATTGAAGTATAGTTGCTTTACGATGTTGTACTATTTCCTGCTGAAAATAAGGTACCTTTTAAAATCTACTAACACATAATCATTCTCTACATAAAATCATTGTTCTATGATACATAGGAGCAAAAATTGTGTTTGCTAAGAAAGGAGGAGGTGTGATAAAATTAATGATTTAAAATGTACATATCTTCTATTTTTATGAGAGAAGTAGGAGTTCATTTTTCAGACTTGTTTTTGATTTCTTGTTTGCCTGGTTTTGGATTGTTGCCTTTTCTTTATTTTTTTAAGTTTAAGTTAATAATGATTTGAAGAAAAGAGTTAATTTCTACCATTTATCCTCTTCAGAAACATGTATCTTCATGTTAGTATTGTTCATCTTTACACTCAGTAGTCAATTATAATTTTACATTCTCTTCTGAGATGCATTAAAAGTTTGAATTATTTCATCTGTCACTGAATTTTTCAAGGGATTTTATATTAAACTCATTTGTTCTTCATGTACACTATATCTTGAGGATGGCTTTGTATAAGTTTTCTGTTTCATTGCTGCTTTTTTTTTTTTTTTTTTAGTGAAGCTATGAAACCCACTTCTGTTGAGGATGATTAATCCCCTTGGAGATACTTGGTGACAGTGAAGGTATATACATTACTTTTAATCTCAATATCATTTATGGCATACAGACTACAGTATACTGGCCAGACGAAGTATGATACTTGGAGCCAAGACAAAGAAGTGAATGAAGGTTAGTGGTTACAAAAGAAATGTGACTAGAAGACAGTGATCAAGGAGGAAACTAGAATTAGAAATAAGAACAGACTGTGGTCATGTAACAGAAGGTTCAAGTTCAAGTCTGTGATGAGATCAGGAGTCAAATAAGTCGCCAGAGAGATGGACAGAGACAGACAGACAGACAGGCATAGAGATAGAGACAGAGAAAATAGAGATACTATTTCATAAGAAACACTCTAAGGAGCCATCAGGATATAGGATCACAGAAGTTTAGAAGTTGAGAAAAGGTGGGAAGTAAGGAAGTATACAAAAGTAAAATGCAAAATAAAACTCATCCTTCTGTCAGGAGACCTTTGCTTGAATAGGAATTTGCACATTTTGTGGTCTAGTAATAGCAAAGCAGTGAGCAATGATGTGGAGATGACCAATGAATTAGCTTTGGTGTTTGTGTCATAGAAGCAATATTTTCTGGCAGGTGGCTAACATAAAGAGAGTCTAGATCCAGTTTTTAGGGCAAAATTTGATTCCAGACTTTCAGATAACTCGATTCATTACAATTTAACTACACGTGGGAGACAAAACCTGGGCTTGAGGCATCTCTGATTAATATTTATAGGATTTATGCATAAGTAGATACAGTTAAAAGCATTATTTGGTTCACCCATCACCTAATATTTTTGTAAAGTTGAACATTATTCATCCAATTCTTTTATCACCAGCAAATGCATATTGCAGTGTTTGCAAGGTCCAGTGGGTAGTATCTGTTTTTCCTTATGAGTTTTGAACTTTCATGCAAACAAAAGAAAATGGCCACAAATCAAATGCACTAGGCTGGCTTGAGCAGTGTTCACTGGAGGGAAACTCAGGGAGATGGGTGGATAGTTGGCTATGTGCTTCATCATCCATTGGATTTAGGGCTGTGTATAGAGATTTAGCAGGTTCAGATGTCAGATTAAGGAAAGAGAACCTGATCCTTGAGCTCTCAGTTTCCTAAACTGCATGTTTAAGTAAGCAAAGTTCACTGCTCTCACATAATCAGGAGCCGGGACAAAAATTTTCAATTTGTTGTAGCAGAACTTGAATGTATCCCTATTCAACCACCTTAACCTTCTTGGTTACGGAAGCACTAGTGCCTCTCTATCTTAAACTCAAGGGTGCCATATAACCTAACCTAACCACAAAAGTAAAATACGTGAATTTACTGTCCAGGGAATTTTATGGGGCAGGTATACAAGGATGTGTAAAATCTGTGGGGACATCTTAGAATTCAGCTTACCATGACTCATATCACATACTACACAGCCTAATATTTCTCCTGTTATTTTGGCCTTATGTATTTCTCTATCCAATCATACTACTTTATTTATGTTTGTGCAAAAAAGCTAAACACAGTGTATGGCACAAAATAGTAGCTTAGTAAATGTATGCTTTAAAAATTAATTAGTGTTTTCATCTTAATAATAATTTGAGCCCATAGAAACAAATTGATTTTACTGATATTTCTCCAATATTTTAAGATGGAATAGAGGTACGAATAAATTTAAAATGTATCTATCAGCATTGCAAAGGTTAGCTGTGAGAGTACTTATTAAACGCAATATTATCAACATCACTTTGATGACTACATACAATAATATTTAATTGAGATATAGATAATTACCTTGTTATCATCAACAGATATTTACAAATTGCAGAAAAACAAAATATAGTTGTAGCTAATATTGAAAATAAATTTCAGTATGATTAGTAATACGTTTATGGCTTTTAATTTTAGTTTCCAGAATTGAAACTTTATTATGAAGAAATGAAATTGGCAGCTTTTGGGTCAAAAAATGGCTTTAATAGGAAAATTATTTTCATTAAATATATTTTGTGATTCTAACTACATTCTTATATTTGATAGTTTAAAATCTCTATAAACTACTTAATAAGTAAGAAATCACAAAACCATTAGTATCAAAGTATTCTCAATATAAGCATTTCATTATCTGTTAATTAAAATTTAGTAATGCCTTGCTAATGTTATGATTATTTTGGTATACTGATTAATTTAGTAGTATCTGTAAAAAGAACAACACAAGAGATGAAGTTTAAGAAATCATGATTAGATATTTTTTTCTACCAGATTAATTAAATGGAAATATAAGTCTGAAATCTTGGAAAGTTCTTCAAAACAAAAACACAACAAAAAGAAAAATTATTTTTGTTATGTTTTGTAGGAATTGACAAGCTAATGATAAGATTTATACAGCAATGCTAACAAATTAGAATATCCAAGACAATCTTGAAGAAGTAGAACAAAGGTAGAGAATGTACATTATCTGATTTCAAACTAAAAGTAGAAATTAGAAACTAGAAGCCAGGGTAATCAAGAAGGTGTGGTTTTGACATACAGTTCAACAAAGAGATAAATAGAATATATTATAGTGCTCCTAAATTGCCCCCACTTATATCATCATTTATTTTTTTAATAGCTAACAAATCACTTCAATGGGAAAAGGAAAGTCTTTTTTAACAAATGGTGTTTATATAACTGAATATCCATACTTTTTAAAAAAAGGAACTTTGACCTCTACCTCACACCAAAAATAAAAATCAATTCAAGATTGTTCATGAAGATAAATATAAAAGCTAAAAACCTAGAGGGAATATGAGAAAATAATTTTATGGCTTGCATGTAAGCAAAGATCCTTACAAGGACACAAAAGGCAATAAAAATGAAAGGAAATATTGATAAATTAGACTTTATCAATTTGAAAACTTCTGTTCATTAAAATTATTAAGAAAATGAATAGAAAAGCCACAAATTGAGAGATAATACTTATGCAATATTTATCACAGAAAGAATATAGAAAGAACTTGACTCAATAATAAAAAATCAAATAATGTGAAGAGATACTTCATAATAGAAGATATATGAATAATAAATTAACCCATGAAAAATATTTTCAATGTCATTAGATATCAGAAAATACATATTAATATCATAAAGAGGTAAAAATCACACCTAGCTGAATGACTAAAATTAGAAAGACCAAAAAATCAAATGTTGCCAAGGATGTGGAACAACTAGAATTTTCATATATTACTGGTATTAGTACAAAATGGTGTAATCAAGAAAATCTCTGGCAACCTCTTATAAATGTAAACACATACTTAAGCTATAACCCAACCATTTCAATACTATGTATTTATGAAAGACAGAAGAAAACATATGTCCGCAAAAAGACTTGGATAGATGTCCATGTCAGAAATTTGGACTGGACCAAGTGTCTATTAATAGGATATTGGATAAATAGCATGTGGTGTATCATATAATGGAATATTACTCAGAAATGAAAAGGAATGGAATGCTGATACACCCCAAAACATGAATAAATCTCAAAAACATTATGCTATATGAAATGAACTTTATATTAAATGTATAAACAAATTACTTCATTTATATGATGTTATAGAACAAGCAAATATCCCGTATTCAAAAATTGGAATTATGGGTGCCTTGTAGGGGTGTGAGTGGGAATGACCGAGAAGGGTCATAAGGTAACATTCTGGTGTCATGGATCTCTTAAAACTCAGAAAATGTACACTTAAGATTTGTACACTTTGTTGTATGTAAATTTCATGTCAAAGGGAAGACAAGTTAAAAATATTGAACTTTAGTAAATGATATGCATGCTGAAGCATTTATGGAAAGTATACTCATGATTGAAACTAACTTTAAAATACATCACATTCAAGATCTATGAATGGATGCATAGAGAGATGGTTAGGTAGATAAATATAAAGGAAGTATTAAGGTAAAATATCAATAGTAGAATCTAGCTGGTATTCTATGAATGGTCACTGTAAAATTATTTCAACTCTGTTCATAATAAAATATTGAAAAGAAAAATGGTACAACAGAAACAAGGTGGTAGCATTCTGCCTGTGCAATTCGGTAAAAATAAGAAAAGAATCATTATAATCTGTACAGGCTCTTCATCATCTGGGATCACAAATATGGAGTTTTGAGAACCCCATATCCAATATCGAAAAGGAGGACTAAGAAGGTCTCCTAGTTTCATTGTTTATTCAGTTTACTTAAACATTATGTGTTGATTGCCTATCATGCCCAGGCATTTTCAAAACAGCCCCCAAATCTCTTTTCTCATGGCTTTTAAATTCTAGTGGGAGGAGGTAGACATTAAGCAAAATATATAATCAATATAGTAGGTCAGACTTGATAATGATAAGAAAAAATAAGGCAGTGAAAGGGAATAAGGAGTCCTGGAGCCCTGAAATGGGTGTGGAGATGTGTTCTATTATTATTATTTTTTTTAAGAAGCCCTCAACAGGAATGTCAACTGGAATAAAGATTTGAAGGAGGTAAGGAAGCAAGCCACTAATATTCGAGGCATAGAGAATAGACAGTGAGAAAATCCTGAGTTCAGAACATAGTGAGTTTGAGAAAAAACAAGAAGGCCATGAGACTGAAGCAGAGTGATCCAAGAGAAAGGAAGAAGAAGCATTAGGGAGGCCAGTCCTTGTAGGCCATTGTAAAGACTGTGGATTTTGTTTGGAGTGATATGAAAAGTTATTAGATGGTTTTAAGCACAGATCCATTATCCAACTTATGTTTTCACTAGATTACTTAGCTGCTGTGTTTAGAGACAGAGGAAGAGAAAGTGTCAAAAATCATTTAAGAGAATAATGCAATAATCTAGGCAAGAAACAATGGAGTCTTGACTTGTACAATACAAACATATAAAACAGAACTGATTTCATTTAAATTCTTTTTCTTTAATTCTGAAATAGTACTTACCATGTGTGTATACGTGTGTATCAAAATACCATACATTCTACTGAAATAATAGAAAAATAAATATTGTTACTAATTCTACTGAAAGAATTAAAATATAGGAGTTCTACATCAGCAATCTACAATAAAAAATAGTAATATTGTTTACCAAAGCATTTATGGAAAAAATTACATTGTTACTTTAAATTATATCCCATAAAAACACTCAGTAAATGAGGAAGGGGAAGAAACTGGGAAAGAGATGACATAAGATTGGCAAAATGTTGATAATTGTTGAAGCTGAATGATGAACATATGGTTATTTATTATACTATTCTTTCTAATTTTGAGTGTTGAATTTTTTATGTTTTATTTTTTAATCCAAATTAATTGAAAGTATGAGTATTTGAAATTAAACAATGAAACAATTGTTAATTTAAATAAATGAAAAACCAAAAAAGTTTATCTTGTAGAAGAAACAGTCAGTGTGCCTGGCTAAGTTGATTAGTAGCTGCCTGTGATAAAATGCCTTTTTGCAACTGGAAAAAGAAAGTGAGATTATCAGCAAATTTGTCAAAGGAAAAGAATTAAAGGTTTTTTTGTAAATAATTAATGAACCGTTATTTCTATATCTGCATTGTTACAAAGTGTGTCATGGACTAGTTTTATGAAGCATAGGTTGTTAAGCTATTTAAATAAGAAAATTAACTTTAAATATAAAATTTCTAATACACTGGTGGATTAATATAGATATTTAACCTGTAGTATTTTTTTTTCATGGAAAGGCATTTTATTTTAAACATAGCAGTGTGTACATGTCAATCCCAAATTCCCAATCTATCCCTCTAATCTGTAGTATTCTTAAACTATATTTATAATGAAAAAAATTACCTCATTATGTTGTGTGTGTGTGTGTGTGTGTGTGTGTGTGTGTGAGTGTGTGTGACTGTTCATTACTTTATGGTCAAGATTTTCTTTTTAAAATGAGCAAAAACAAAATGAAGCGAAAACGTAGATTCAGTTTCTTTAAACATACAAAAACCTGGCATATTGAAATTAAATATTAATTGCCTAGGAGAGAAAATTGGTCCATATTAAAGATTCTAGATATAGAGGCAGAATGCTGAAACCTATACTATGGAGAAGAGTAAAAGATGGTTTGCTAATTTGCATTAAAGTATCCAGCAGATTTTAAATAGAAAATCTTAAATATCACCAAATAGAGAGTTGCTTAACTTTTAGATTTTAATATTGCAGACAAAACAGCAGGAGCTATCTAAATATAAACCTGCATGTAGAGAACTACTGATGATTATGTCTATATGAAAAATGGGTAACTGCTCTGTAATTTCCATATAACAACTGCAAGAAAATTAAATGCTTATAACATATTTTAATATAAAATGGATCTTGCTGATAGGACAATTTTTAAAATTGTTTTGAATACTCTTTGTGAACAAGTTTGAGTTTTTAAAGGTTAAAGACACATACTACTTAATTCATATTGATTTGCATGTTATACAAGTATAATTTTGGGAGATATAAGGTATTTACAATACTTTCAATGATGTCATTTTGAGAGATTTGAAGTGGCTCTATTTAGCCAGAAGAAAATCTTGGGGCATTTTTCCCCCGAATTTTCCAGATTAAAGTAAAATATTTTCTTTCTTGAAACTTCTTAATTCTCTCTAGCCATTTTTTTTCCTTCTGGTGTATCAATCTACATTTAAGAAAATGGGATCTTGGGATTAAAATAGCTAAATAATTAAACAACTAAAGATAAACTACTTTTCAATGAGTATAGAATTAGAAATGTAATATTGTAACCTTTTCAATGTTTATTAAATGAGTGAGGAATAAATGGCTGCTATATAAAAAAAATGTTTTTTCTTTACATAATGGTAGCCTAAGAAAAAGAAAAAGGAAGGAAGGAGGGAGGGAGGGAGGAAGGAAGGGAAAGAAAAAAAAGGAGAAAAAAGGAAAGGAAAGAAAGAAAGAAGGAAGGAAGGAAAGAGAAAAAGAAACCTGTACTTAAGCAATGTCAGTGACCATTAAGTTACGTGTTCCCTAAATATCTTATCCACTCGGGAAATTACTTACTGAGATATGCAATGTTCCATATGTTTTTATTCATTGTATACTAAAAAACTCATTTTTTTATAGGCTCAAATACAACTTGAAGGTGTACCCCATATTATAGTGATTATAATGTATCTTCATTTATATTCATTTTAATTATGTTGTTGTCTATGTATGTGCATTTTTTTCCCAGCATGAATTACTATTCTTGTCAAATAAAAATAGTGTAATACAGTTGTTTGTGTCATGTGTGTGTGCACATGTGTTACTTTTGCCTACCTAAATTCTATATTGCTTTATCTTTGGAGAATCACCAAGTCTCTATTTCATTTTCTTTGTTCTGTAGGACTTACTTCATACAATAGATGTCTGATTAACAGACTAACATTTTCTCTGGCCATTGATTTGTTCAGATATAGGCAGATAAGTTAATGTAGCTAGACTCTTCCTGGATGAATATACTAAAAAGAAAATTTCTCTTGACATAAGCTGTACAATTTGAATTAGATTTCTCTAAATTTTTTTGTTTTGTTTTTTTTGGTCGTGCTGCGTGGCTTGTGGGATCTTAGTTCCCTGACTGGGGATTGAACCTTCGCCCTCAGCAGTGAAAGCTCAGAGTCCTAACCACCGGACTGCCAGGGAATTCCCAGATTTCTCTAAATTTTAACTGAAATGAAAATTCTTAATAATTTATTTGCCAAACTACAAATTTGAACCTGAAATTTGTTACTAGAAAAAAAATAATAAATTGGATTAAAAATGGCATAAAAGGATACATTTTTAAAGCAATGACAACAAAAGTTAATTAAATAGAATATTATAATACCATAAATATCACCTTTTTTTCCCCCATGGTGGTTCTTTATGGAACATAATGTATGACCATCTTAGAATCAACATTATCTTGAGTAAATATAGTAAAAAAAAAGTGACAAGCTGGGAAAAATATTTTCTATCTACACCACATTCAGGGATTACTACCCCAGCCTAAGAAAAGCTCCTCAAAACAGTTAAAATAGACCAACATTCTTATCCAAAATGGGAAATTGACTGAATAAACAGGTCACAGAGGAAAATACCAACAACAAAACTGTTAAATTGTCTTCTCATCTTCAATTACTTCATCGTTTTTTTACATTAAAATTTTGATGGGATTCACCAGTGAAAAATCTGCATCTTTCCTTTCTTTTCTTTTCTTTTCTTTTTTTTGTCAAGGAGGGAGCAGATAGGTAGCAACTTGGTTATTACCAATTCAGTTTCTTTAATAGATATAGTGCTATACAAATATTCTATTTTTTATTCAGACTGTTTTATTTGTTTTAAGGAATTTGCTCAATTTTATCCAGATTGTCAAACTTATTGGAATAACCTATTTCAAAATAGACCTTTATTATCTTTAATGACCATAGGAACTGTAGAGATTCCCTTTCACTGCTGCTATTGGAAATATGTTTTATCTCGTTTTTTTCATGATCAGTCTGGCTAGAGGTTTATCAATTTTATTGATATTTTTGAAAAATATCATTTTTTCATTATTTTCTGTATTGTTGTCCTTTTACTATTTCATTAATTTATGCTCTTATTATTGTTTCCTTTTTCTACTTTTTTGGGGTTTAATTTACTCTTCTTTAATAGCTTCTTAAGATAGAAACTTAGATCACAGAATTTAAATTCTTTTTTCATTTTCTGAAATAAGTAAGTAAAGTTTAAAATTTCCCTTTGATTATTGCCTTAACAATATCCCACAAATTTTGACGTTTTATTTTATAAACATCCTGTTAAAAATATCTTCTAATTTCCATTTCGAATTTTTTTCTTTGATGTATTATTTAGAGATGTGCTATTTAATTTCCAGTATTTAGGGAATTCCCATATATCATTTTCTTACTGATTTCTTGTGCAATTACATTGTATTCAAATCACATACTGTAGATGCTTTCAATTCTTTTTAAATTTATTGAGACTCCTCTATTAGTCCAACATGTAGTCTACCCAGTTTATTGGTTGTGAGTTCTTGGAAAAAGTGTGTATTCTGCTGCTTTGGGGTAGAGTGTTCTATAAATAGCAAATGGGTGTAAGTGGTTAGTAGGACTTATTTGTTTTATCTATTTCTGAGGTAGGAGTGCTAAAAGCCTCAAATATAATTGTGGGTTTATTTATTGCTCCTTTTAGTTCTGGGAGTTTCTACTTTAATTATTTGGAACAGCTTTCATTTGATGCCTGTACATTTAGGATAAGCATGTATGCCTTCCTGATAAATTGACAGGTTTTGTTATGAAACTTACCTCTTTGTCTCTGGTAACATACTTTAGCTTGAAAATTTTTCTGATACTAATATAGTCACTCCAGTATTTTTTTTTAAATTGTGGTAAAATATACATAAAATTTACCATTTTAACCATTTTTAAGTATATGGTTCAATGGCATTAGTACATTCACACTGCTGTGCAACCATCACCACTATTCATCTCCAGAATTGTTCATCTTCCCAAACTCTGTACTCTTTAAACAATAACTTTCTAGCTCCCTCCTCTGGTAACCACTAATCTATTTCCTGTTTGACAATTCTGGATATCCCATATGAGTGGAATCATACATTTTTTTCCTTTTGTGTTTGGCTTATTTCACTTAGCATAATGTTTTTGCAATTCATCCGTGTTGTAACATGTATCTGAATTCCATTTCTTTTCAAGGCTGAATAATATTCCATCGTGTGTACCACCACTCTTTCATCAGTTGCTGAACACTTGGGTTGCTTCCACCTTTTGTCTATTGTGAATAATGCTGCTATGAACATTGGTGCACAAATATCAATTTGAATCCTTGCTTTCAACTCTTTTGAGTGTATGTCTAGAAGTAGAATTTCTGGATCATGTGATATTTCTATATTTAGTTTTTTTGGTAACTGTTGTCATGTTTTCCACAGCAGCTGCACTATTTTGTATTCCCACCATCAATGCACAGGAGTTCAGGTTCTCCACATATCACCTCACTTATTATATTCTGGGTTTTTTTGGGTAGGGCAGAGGGGAGATACTAGCTATCCTAGTGGGTGAGAAGTATCTCAATGTAGTTTTACTTTACATTTCTCTAATGATTAGTGATGTTGAGCATTTTCTCCATGTCCTTATTGGCCATTTGTATACATTTTAGGAGAAATATCTTCCAAGTCCTTTGTCCATTTTGAATTGGGTCATTTGCTTTTTGTTTTTGTTTTATTGCTGAGTTTTAGGAGTTCTTTATATATTGTGGATATTGACCTCTTATCAGAAAATACAATCTGAAAATATTTTCTCTCACTCTGTGGTTTGCTTTTTCACTCAGTTGATAGTGTACTTTTTTAAAAAGTTAATTAATTTATTTATTTATTTTTGGCTGCGTTGGGTCCTCGCTGCTGCATGAGGGCTCTCTCTAGTTGCAGTGAGCGGGGGCTACTCTTCATTGCGGCACATGGGCTTCTCATTGCAGTGGCTTCTTTTGTTGCAGAGCATGGGCTCTAGGCACACAGGCTTCAGTAGTTGTGGCTCATGGGCTTAGTAGTTGTGATGCATGGGCTCTAGAGCGCAGACTCAGTAGTTGTGGTGCACGGGCTTAGTTGCTCCGCGGCATGTGGGATCTTCCCGGACAAGGGCACGAACCTGTGTCCCCTGCCTTGTCAGGTGGACTCCCAACCACTGCACCACGAGGGAAGCCCTGATAGTGTACTTTGATGCAGGAAAATTCTTAAATTTGATGAAGTCCAATTTATCTATTTTTTTTCCTGCTTGTGTTTTTAGTGCCATCTTTAATAAATCATTGCCAAATTCAGTGTCGTGAAGTATTGCTCTGTTTTCTTCTAAGAGCTTTACAGTTTTACCTGTTACATTTAGGTCTTTAATTCATTTTGAGTTAATTTTTGTATAAGGTGTAAGGTAAGGGTCCAATTTCATTCTTTTTCATGTGTATATTCAATTTTCCCAGCAGCAGTTTTTGAAATGACTGCCCTTTCCCCATTGTATGGTCTTGGCACCCTAGTTGAAAATTATTTTTATCTACTTAGCTAGCTATCATCTTTGTATCTCTCCTTCTTTATTCTATTCCATTGGTTTATATGTCTATCTTTGTTCCAGTACCACACTGCTTTGATTTACAGTTTCTTTTTATTAATACTTGCGTTACATGTATTTTGCTATCTTTTAAATGTAACCTATATACATCTTGTTGTTTAAAGTTCACTTCTTTTAGCATCACTGAGCTAATGTAAATATAGGTAAAATCAGATTCACACACAACTACCAGTTATGACCCTCTCATTCATTTGTGTAGTCCTGCAGTTCCATTTAGCTTGTTTTCTTTCTGCCTGAAAAAGTTCCTTTGTCATTTTTTTATAATGCCGGTCTGCTGGAGATGAATTCACTCATATTTTGTTTACCTGAAAAATCTTCAATTTACTTTCATTTTTGGAAGGTTTTTTTCTTTGCTACATATATAATTCATTTTGAAAAATATTCATTTTGTCTATAGTTTATTAAGGTTCCAGGATCTCTAAGTTAAGGTTTTCTACCAAAAAAAAAAAAAAAATCATTATTTTTCTTTCTTTTTTAAAAAAAATATTTATTTATTTATTTATTTATTTATTTTATTATTTATTTGGTTCTGCTGGGTCTTAGTTGCAGCAGGCGAGCTCCTTAGTTGTGGCTTGCAGACTCCTTAGTTGTGGCATGCAAACTCTTAGTTGTGGCATGCATGTGGGATCTAGTTCCCTGACCAGGGATTGAACCCAGGCCCCCTGTATTGGAAGCATAGAGTCTTAATCACTGCACCTCCAGGGAAGTCCCCGTTATGTTTCTTAAAAATAAATCTGTCTCTCTCTTTCCCATTTCTTTCTGGGACTCCTCTTTTACATAGTTTTAGACAAGTTGTTATTTTCCCAACATCCCCAAGTCTTTGTTCATGGTTTGTAGCCCATTATCTGTTTTTGCTTTGCTTTGAATAGTTTCTATTTCCCATTCTTCCTTCCTGTTTCCTAGTCTTTTCTTTTGCATTTCCTAGTCTGTTGTTCAGGTGTTTTGTACACATTGTACCATTCAGTCTAGAATTTTGATTCTTTATGATTTAGAATTCTCTATTGAGATCTCTATTTCTTCACATTTTTTCTTTAAATACTTAAACATAATCTTAGTAGCTTTTAAAATACTTGTCTGCTAATTCTAACTTCTTGGCTATATTTACATCTGTTTCTTTTTTCTGGTCTTAGTCATATGTTCCCACATTTCACTTATCCAGTAATTTATTATTTCGTTGGGGAGGAAGAAAATTTCCTCTACCCTTCTAGGTTCTTATGGATGGTCTAAGAATTAAATTGACATGAGACAGATTAACAGGAGAAAATCAAAGTTTAATTATGTGTGTACATGGAAGAGACCCAGAAAAACTGAGTAACTCACTAAAATGGCCAGACCCCTCACCTTAAAATGCCATCCTCGCCTAAGACTAAAGAGGAGGTCGAGAGTCAGTTATGGGAGGTTTACCAGGAAAATCTCAGTAAGCAAGGGTGATTGTGAAGCAAATATAAGCTATTGCCTTCTCCACTGATATGAGTTTCTATAAATTTGGTCATCCTCCTCTTCCAGATATGGAAAGGGAGACACCATTATGTATGATTTCCCTTACAAATGTAAATGTTTCTTACCAAAGGGTAAATCCTACTTGGTTTTCAGAGTCCTTCCCACATACACAAATGACTCAAAGAGACATATTTTAGAGTGGCAAATTCTGCTTCCCTACAATTTTATGCTGAATATCGAGGACTACATTTTGGAGAATCGGCATCATGTGGTCCTCCTTTCCGAGAATGTTGAATTTTATTCTGGAAGGCAGTTAGTTAACTGTGAATCAGTGTAATTCTCTTGAAGCTTTTTAAAAGTTTTTGTCAGAGCTGATATAAAGTAGTACTCTTAAAGTGTGACGTTTCTGAGGTATCAATTTTATGCGAAGGGTTATAATAATTTCTCTCCATACTAGCTGGTCAAAACTCTTATCTCCCATGATTCTTTTAGATCAAAGTTCCCAAATAGCTGTATTTGCCAGACATTATAGTCAAGCCCTGAACATGTACAACTTAGTTTTTAACTGGAGACTTGAGGGTATTGTTATGAACCAAACTTGGGTCACTCACCTGTTGCACAGCAAAGCCAACCAGGCTGTGGGGAAGGAAAGTACAGTGTTTATTGCAGGGCCTACAAAAGAGTACGGACAGCTCATGCTCAAAAGACCCAAACACCCAGATGGCTTTCAGGGAAGGGATTTTAAAGGCAACATTTGATATGAGGGCTGCAGGGTTCATGACTTTCTTCTGATTGGTTCATGGTGAGGGTGATGTTTCAAGAATCTCAATCATCAACCTTCTGGTTTCAACCAGTCTAGGGTCTACATGCTTATCATAAGTATGTAGTCACCATCTTATACTTGTGCAGGGTCTTAGTTTCTACAGAACAACTCAAAGATATCCATCAAATTGTTAAATATATCCGTGAGGAGGAACTAGGACTCTTTCATAACTGAACTTGTTTCTTGACTGCTTTTCCTTTGTTTCTGAATTCTCTCACTTCCCCAGTTAGTAACTTCTTGAATCTGCTTTTTAGAATTCAGGGAAGGCCTTGGAATCTAAAGGTTTTTTTTTTTTTACAGACTAGAAATGGGGGACACACAGGGTCCTTTGTACAAGGGACGGCCCTGCATGGGCCTGCTGGGTTTCAACCTACCCTTCTCTTTGATACTCCTCAGTCCAGTCTGAGGGGAACAGGGGTGGGACAAGAGAGGGAATAATGTTTTAGATACAGAGGTTAATCACAAACTCAGCAAGGGAACTAGATTTTAGGGGGACTTGGTTTCAGTATTCCTCTGCTATACCTGGAGCTCTGTCTTTGCATAGACTCTACCTTTTAGATGTCCTGCTTTACAAATTCCAGTTACTTCAGCAGAACTGAATTATAATCACTGCCATGCTCTTGGGCTCCACATCCATGTGTGTGGTTCCAAAAAAGCCTTAAGGCAAACGGTGGAATTGGTAATAGGACTTGTTTTTTGTTTTTTCCTCTTTCAGAAATTACAGCCATGGGCTCTTGATTTGCAACATCTGAAATTTTGTTCAAATTTTTCAGTAATATGTCCTTTTTGTAGTTATTTATGGTGGAAGGGATATTCGAATATCAGTTTCTCTCTTATCGTTTCAAGTGCAAGTCAAAAAACAATAATATATTTTAAAATAGTATTGGAGATTGGTTCAAGATGGCAGAGTAGAAGGACGTACGCTCACTCCCTCTTGTGAGAGCACCAGAGTCACAACTAACTGCTGAACAATCATTGACAGGAAGACACTGGAACTCACCAAAAAATATACCCCACATCCAGAGACAAATGAGAAGCTGCAATGAGATGGTAGGAGGGGCACAATCACTATAAAATCAAATCCCATAACTGCAGGGTGGGTGACTCACAAACTGGAGAACAATTATACCACAGAAGTCCATCCACTGGAGTGAAGGTTCTGAGCCCCACATCAGGCTTCCCAACCTGAGGCTCTGGAAATGGGAGGAGGAATTCCCAGAGAATCAGACTTTGAAGGCTAGTGGGATTTGATTGCAGGACTTCAACAGGACTGGGGGAAACAGAGACTCCACTCTTGGAGGGCACACACAAAGTAGTGTGTGCGTCAGGACCCAAGGGAAAGGAACAGTGACCCCATAGGAGACTGAACCAGACCTACCTGCTAGTGTTGAAGGGTCATTTGCAGAGGCAGGGGGTGGCTGTGGCTCACTGTGGGGACCAGGACACTGGCAGCAGAAGTTCTAGGATGTAATCCTTGGCATGAGCCCTCTTTGAGTCCACCATTAGCCCCATCAAAGAGCCTGTAGGCACTGTGCTGGGTTGCCTCAGGCCAAACAACCAACAGGGAGGGAACTCAGCCACATCTGTCAGCAGACAAATGGATTAAAGATTTACTGAGCTCTGCCCACCAGAGCAACACCCAGATCTACCCACCACCAGTCCCTCCCATCAGGAATCTTGCACAAGCCTCTTAGATAGCCTCAGCCACCAGAGGGTAGACAGCAAAAGCAAGAAGAATTACAATCCTGTAGCCTGTGGAACAAAAACCACATTCACAGAAAGATAGTCAAAATGAAAAGGCAGAGGACTGTGTACCAGATGAAGGAACAAGATAAAACCCCAGAAAAACAACTAAATGAAGTGGAGATAGGCAACCTTCCAGAAAAAGAATTCAGTATAATGATAGTGAAGATGATCCAGGACCTTGGAAAAAGAATGGAGGCAAAGATCGAGTAGGTGCAAGAAACGTTTAACAAAGACCTAGAAGAATTAAAAAACAAACAAACAGAGATGAACAATAAAATAACTGAAATTAAAACTACACTAGAAGAAATCAATAGCAGAATAACTGAGGCAGAAGAATGGATAAGTGACCTGGAAGAGAGAATGGTGGAATTTACTGCCATGGAACAGAATAAAAACAAAAGAATGAAAAGAAATGAAGAGAGCCTAAGAGACCTCTGGGACAACCTTAAATGCAACAACGTTCGCATTATACCCAGAGGAGAAGAGAGAGAGAAAGGACCCGAGAAAATATGTGAAGAGATTATAGTTGAAAACTTTCCTAACATGGGAAAGGAAATAGCCACTCAAGTGCAGGAGTGTAGAGAGTTCCAGGCAGGATAAACCCAAGGAGAAACACACCAAGACACATAGTAATCAAATTCACAAAAAATAAAGACAAAGAAAAATTATTAAAAGCAACAAGGGAAAAATGACAAATAACATACAAGGGAACTCCCATAAGGTTAAGAGCTGATTTCTCAGCAGAAACTCTACAAGCCAGAAGGGAGTGCCATGATATACTTAAAGTAATGAAAGGGAAGAATCTACAACCAAGATTACTCTACCTGGCAAGGATCTCATTCAGATTTGATGGAGAAATCAAAAGCTTTACAAAGCAAAAGGTAAGAGAATTCAGCACCACAAGACTACCTCGATAACAAATGCTAAAGGAACTTCTCTAAGTGGGAAACACAAGAGAAGAAAAAGACCTACAAAAACAAACTCAAAACAATTAAGAAAACGGTAAAGGGAACATACATATTGATAATTACCTTAAATGTGAATGGATTTAATGCTCCAACTGAAAGACACAAGCTCGCTAAATGGATACAAAAACAAGACCCATCTATATGTTGTCTACAAGAGACCCATTTCAGACCTAGGGACACATACAGACTGAAAGTGATGGGATGGAAAAAGATATTCCATGCAAATGGAAATCAAAAGAAAGCTGGAGTAGCAATACTCATATCAGACAAAATAGACTTAAAAATAAAGAATGTTACAAGAGACAAGGAAGGATGCTACATGATGATCAAAAGATCAATCCAAGAAGAAGATATAGCAATTATAAATATATATGCACCCAACATAGGAGTATCTCAATACATAAGGCAAATGCTAACAGCTATAAAAGAGGAAATCGACAGTAACACAATAATAGTGGGGGACTTTAACACCTCACTTACACCAATGGACAGATCATCCAGACAGAAAATTACTAAGGAAACACAAGCTTTAAATGACACAATAGACCAGATAGATTTAATTGATATTTATAGGACATTCCATCCAAAAACAGCAGATTACACTTTCTTCTCAAGTGTGCATGGAACATTCTCCAGGATAAATCACATCTTGGGTCACAAAACAAGCCTCAGTAAATTTAAGAAAACTGAAATCATATCAAGCATCTTTTCCTACCACAACGCTATGAGATTAGAAATCAATTACAGGGGAAAAAAACGTAAAAAACACAAACACATGGAGGCTAAACAATACGTTACTAATTAACCAAGAGATCACTGAAGAAATCAAAGAGGAAATCAAAAAATACCTAGAAACAAATGACAATGAAAACACAATGATCCAAAACGTATGGGATGCAGCAAAAGCAGTTCTAAGAGGGAAGTTTATAGCAATACAATCCTACCTCAAGAAACAAGAAACATCTGAAATAAACAATCTAACCTTACACCTAAAGGAACTAGAGAAAGAAGAACAAAGAAAACCCAAAGTTAATAGAAGGAAAGAAATCATAAAGATCAGAGCAGAAATAAATGAAATAGAAACAAAGAAACAATAGCAAATATCAATAAAACTAAAAGCTGGTTCTTTGAGAAGATAAGAAAAATTGATAAAACTTTAGCTAAACTCATCAGGAAAAAGAGGGAGAGGACTCAAATCAATAAAATCATAAGAGGCTACTACAAGCAACTCTATGCCAATAAAGTGGACAATCTGGAAGAAATGGACAAATTCTTAGAAAGGTATAACCTTCCAAGACTGAACCAGGAAGAAACAGAAAATATGAACAGACCAATCACAAGTAATGAAACTGAAACTGTGATTAAAAATCTTGCAACAAACAAAAGTCCAGGACCAGATGGCTTCACAAGTGAATTCTATCAAACATTTAGAGAAGAGCTAACACCCATCCTTCTCAAACTCTTCCAAAAATTTGCAGAGGAAGGAACACCCCCAAACTCATTCTACAAGGCCACCATCACCCTGATACCAAAGCCAGACAAAAAAAGAGAATTACAGACCAATATCACTGATGAATATAGATGCAAAAATCCTCAACAAAATACTAGCAAATAGAATCCAACAGCATATTAAAACGATCGTACACCGTGATCAAGTGGGATTTATCCCAGGGATGCAAGGATTCTTCAATATATGCAAATCAATCAATGTGATACACCATATTAACAAATTGAAGAAGAAAAACCATATGATCATCTCAATAGATGCAGAAAAAGCTTTTGACAAAATTCAACACTGATTTATGATAAAAACTCTCCAGAAAGTAGGCACAAAGGGAACCTACCTCAACATAATAAAGGCCATATACGACAAACCCACAGCAAATATCATTCTCAGTGGTGATAAAACTGAAAGCATTTCCTCTAAGATCAGGAACAAGACAAGGATGTCCACTCTCACCACTATTATTCAACATAGTTTTGGAAGTCCTAGCCACGGCAATCAGAGAAGAAAAAGAAATAAAAGGATTACAAATTGGGAAAGAAGAAGTAAAACTGTCACTGTTTGCCTATGACATGATACTGTACATAGAGAATCCTAAAGACACCACCAGAAAACTACTACAGCTAATCAATGAATTTGGTAAAGTTGCAGGATACAAAATTAATACACAGAAATCTCTTGCATTCCTATACACTAATGATGAAAAATCTGAAAAAGAAATTAAGGAAACACTCCCATTTACCATTGCAATAAAGAATAAAATACCTAGGAATAAACATACCTAGGGAGACAAAAGACCTGTATGCAGAAAACTATAAGACACTGATGAAAGAAATTAAAGATGAGTCCAACAGATGGAGAGACATACCATGTTCTCGGATTGGAAGAATCAATACTGTGAAAATGACTATACTACCCAAAGCAATCTACAGATTCAATGCAATCCCTATTAAATTACCAATGGAATTTTTTACAGAACTAGAACAAAAAATCTTAAAATTTGTATGGAGACACAAAAGATCCCGAACAGCCACAGCGGTCTTGAGGGAAAGAAATGGAGCTGGAGGCATCAGATTCCCTGACTTCAGACTATACTGCAAAGCTACAGTAATCAAGACAGTATGGTACTGGCACAAAAACAGAAATATAGATTAATAGAACAGGATAGAAAGCCCAGAGAATAACCCACTTACCTATGGTCAACTAATCTATGACAAAGGAGACAAGGATATACAATGGAGAAAAGACAGTCTCTTCAATAACTGTTGCTGGGAAAACTGGACAGCTACATGGAAAAGAATGAAATTAGAATACTCCCTAACACCATACACAAAAATAAACTCAAAATAGATTAAAGATCTAAATGTAAGACCAGACTATAAAACTCTTAGAGGAAAACAAAGGAAGAACACTCTATGACATAAATCACAGCAAGATCTTTTTTGACCCACCTCCTAGAGTAATGGAAATAAAAACAAAAATAAACAAATGGGACCTAATGAAACTTAAAAGCTTTTGCACAGCAAAAGAAACTGTAAACAAGAAGAAAAGACAATGCTCAGGAAGGGAGAAAATATTTGCCAACAAATCAATGGACAATGGATTAATCTCCAAAATATATAAACAGCTCATGTAGCTCAATATTAAAAAAACAGACACCCCAATCCGAAAATGGGCAGAAGACCTAAATAGACATTTCTCCAAAGAAGGTATACAGATTGCCAACAAACACATGAAAAGATGCTCAACATCACTAATCATTAGAGAAATGCAAATCAAAACTGCAATGAGGTATCACCTCACACTGGTTAGAATGGGCAAGATCATAATATCTACAAACAATGAATACTGGAGAGGGTGTGGAGAAAAGGGAACCCTGTTGCACCATTGGTGGGAATGTAAATTGATACAACCACTATGGAGAACAGTATGGAGGTTCCTTAAAAAACTAAAAATAGAGCTACCATATGACCCAGCAATCCCACTACTGGGCATATACCCAGAGAAAGCCATAATTCAAAAAGACACATGCACCCCAATGTTCGTTGCAACACTATTTGCAATAGCCAAGTCATGGAAGCAACCTAAATGTCCACTGACAGACGAATGGATAAAGAAGATGCGGTACATATATACAATGGAATATTACTCAGCCATAAAAAGAATGAAATTGGGTCATTTGTACAGACATGAATGGACCTAGAGACTGTCATACAGAGTGAAGTAAGTCAGAAAGAGAAAAACAAATATCGTATATTAACACATATATGTGGAATCTAGATACATGGTACAGATGAACTGGTTTTGCAAGGCAGAAATAGAGACACAGATGTAGAGAACAAAGGTATGGACATCAAGGGAGGAAAGCAGAGGTGGGTGGTGGTGGTGGGATGAATTGAGAGATTGGGATTGACATTTATACACTATTACATATAAAATAGGTAACTAATAAGAACCTGCTGTATAAAAAATAAACTAAAATAAAATTCAAAAAAATAATTCATAAACACCAAGTTAAAAAATAATACATAAATAATTAGTATTATTACTATTTTACTGTTTGAGAAATGAAGATATGTAGCTTTTTTATACTCTATGTACTTAAGATACTTCAACATAAACATCATGATGTATGTACCTAGGGGGAGTAAATGTACAATAATCTACAACCTAAGACTAGTTACTTTTATCAAGATTTTGATTTCTTGAGTAGGTAGTTAGCAGTTCTGAAACTAATCTCTCTAATCCACACTGTAAAATTGGCAATATCATCAGCAATTAACATGAGGAATGATAGTAATAAGATTTCATTTGTGAAATGAGTAGTATTTAGAATTTGTTGTTGATTAGAAAGGTTATAAACGTACCTCTACCCCTCCATGTGTAAGCTATCAGAATTTAGTAAACCAGTGCTCATATGGCTTTAGCTTAGAGTTCTTAGTTTAGAAATGGGCTAAACATGTAGCTGTTTATATTTAAATTAATTAAAGTTCAGTGAAATTAATTCCTGTCATTTAAAATAGATAAGTAGCTAACATACTGTATAGTACATATATAGAATAATAATATAATATGTATATAGTACATATATATACATATATAGAATTCCAACAGGATTCCAGTGAATCCTTACATCTCCCACATTAAATAATTCTCTTTCATCTGGCCAGAATAGAAAGTTCACTGATCCAGCTTTCAGTATATTGGTATGTATTCCTAGAAGTGAAATTTTAGCAAAGTTCTTGTCAGAGCACTTAAAATGATGAGAATGGGAAGTTCATGTGTATTCAAGGACACCTTTTATGACACGTCTGTGCTTGCTTGGATGAACTCCATATCAGACTTGCTTACATTTTCATAAATGACATGTTAGTGAGCTTGTGGAGGAGAAGATATATAGCTCTGACTTACATACTGTTTTCAGAAATTATTAGTATTCACTATCAGAAACTGAAAGTTATGAATACCAGATTTCCTTAACTCAGTTCACAATTGATCAACTTAGAAATAATGGCATTATCAAAGAGTGGCACTGTGACATTTCCAAATAATTTCCATGCAGTGGTATCGTGTTCAAAAGGAGAATTCTATCCCCAGTGCTGTTTGTCTCAAAATCCCACTAATATAACTCCTGAAGTAGGAATCTGGAATAATAGCAAATAAGTCTTCTTTCCATGCCCAATCCTGTAAAGGTACCCTAGGAAAGTATAAATATGACAACCAGCTGCTCAGCAACCAGGGAGGTAGAATTGGGGTTAATATAGAATTATTTTGCCAACAAACATCATGTTACCAAAGATGCTAGATAAGCAAAAACATACAGGTGGTGTATATCTTAATAGAAATATATCCATATTCTATATCTTTGAAATACTCCAGAAAAATGGCCTTCCAAGGCTGAATTTTGATAGAAGATTCTTGTTTATTTTTTGGAAAGCATACATCAGAGACAATTCAATTTCCTGGATGAATGTTTGGAATACAAAGAAATTCTCTGAAGATATAGTCACTTTTCTAGACTAGGTGTAAATGTCAGTATTATTTTAAAAACCTAGCCATTGTGTGATACCTGGATATTTCTGTTTGTTTTTTTTTTTTAAGCTATAGTTTTATATTCCCCCAGTGATATTGTTTTGAGGTATAAATTAATTTACTTGCAAGGCTGGGTCAAATTTTATCTTTTTTGAATGATAGTGTTCAGAGACATTCACAACTCTAAGTTTATGAACTGTTAAACAATTCCTCAAATTCATTTGTTACATAAAATGTGGTTCAATAGGGCACTGAAATCATGAGTCATATTTCTGATAAAATATTAACTAAAATCCTTTCTCATTTATTTGTCTTAAATAGACAAAGACTCATTCAAGTTCTCTCTTTGAAAAGCTTGAATATATAAAAAGTTCTCATGAGTTTAGTATATTACTTTATAATTAATGAAAATATCATTATAAGATATTACAGTACTTATGGGGGAAAGTAACATGGATTGAAGAAAATCTCATTATCAAGGAATTTTGTATGCAGATTAAAATTTATTTATTTGAATTAGATGAGATGAATCAAAAAGTTGCACATAAATTTTCACAGCTATTCAAGCATAGTCTGCAAAACAAAACAAGAAACTTTTAATTAAAAATTCAGTAAGTGGTAGAGGAAGAGCTCAAATTTATAGTTTATTGATCCTTTTTTTGGCATTTATATTCTCTGTAAGAAGTAGAATAAAAGATAAGTCAAGCAACTTGATGGGAAGGAAAAGACAATGTTAAATAAGAAAACAGAGGGAAAGAAGAAATCTTTAAAGATATTTTTGCTTGGTTTGTTTTTTATTAATTAATCTTATGTTTGGTAAGTGTGAGAATGACAAGATGAGAAAGTCATACAAAAAGAATTTTATAATAAAAATATTTTACATTTTATACTATTTTTAAATTAAGGAGAACAATGAAAAATAAGTATGAGTTGCCTAAGAAACATAGGGAGGTTTTATCCTAGAGCAGAGTAAAGAGATTGAGATATCATTTGTTCTCTAGGGAAGAATCTGTTTATAAACCATTTGAAATTGCTAGTGCAGGTTGAATGACCAGGAAGCATGAAGACTGCAAATAAGCAAATATGGAAGAAATGATCTCATTTAATAGAAACCCTGATGTATAATTTACAATAAAAATCAGACTGGCATGCATGGTTTAGAACACGTCTAGAGCATCTGTTTTTGTAATGCCTACAAAGCATTATTGTATACACAAGCAGGGAAAAGTTAGGAGCCAATTGCTTGGTTGGCCTGCACAGTCTTTTTCATGAACATGGATAGTGTGCAGCTCACTGTGCTCAGTTATAACCTCCCATCAAAAGTTCCCAGGCAACACTTTACAAGCTCACCGAAATAAGCGTTGGGCTCCCCTATTTGGAAACATTGGTGTAAGATATTTTTTATCACCCTGGAATTGAAGAGGTATGCAGAGGGGCTATTAGAATTAAGCAAGAAATGTACCTGTAGAAGATGACCACTGGATGGCATGTGTAAACGTTAGTAATAAAACTGAGGCTCTGGCATGCAGGAAGAACAGTAATAAATAAGCCAATTTCTCTTCCCATCATTGTAACTCCTGCCACCTACTCCTGCTGTTTGAACCTAACTGCAAGATAGAAGACATGTAATTTCCAAATAATGCCATATATGGAAATCAACGTCAAGAACACAGAGCAGAGCAGAGAATAGATCTAGGAAACAAAAGAATACTCAGAACCATTTACCCATTTGTTTCATAATATTCACTCCTGTGCTTTGTCCAGATGAAAAACTTTTTCTCCAAATACCAGAGACACAGCTGCTATACCATTATGTAGTGATGTTACCCCAGGTATATTCCTGTTATGGTTTGAATTGTGTCCCCTCCCCTCTCTAAAGTATATTGAAGTCTGAATGCCTGGTACCTGTGAATGTGACTTCATTTCGAAATAGGGTCTTTAGAGATATAATCAAGTTAAAATGTGGCCAGCAAATCCCTAATTTTAAATGACTCATGGCCTTATAAGAAGAGGGAAATTTGGACACAACACACACATAGAGAATGCCATGTGAAGACACAGATACAGAGGAAGATGGTCATATGAAGACTGCTAAGGAAATATAATTAAAAACAAAATCTTCTACCAGCCCAGAAATCCTCTCCATAAAGGTAGTAAATTGTTGAACATTTTTTGTTAGTGAATGAGCATTACACTGAAATAATATTGAATGGGCATTACACCAAAATGTCATGTGCAAAACAGATTATCCACTAAGACAGTGATCCCCAATCTTTTGGCACCGGGGACTGGTTTCGTGGAAGACAATTTTTCCACAGATGGGTGGTGGGGAGAGTCGTGGAAGACATTTTTTCCATGGACAGGGGCCAGGGAGGGGGTATGGTTCAGGGTTCAGGCGGTACTTCCAGCGATGGGGAGTGATGGGGAGCAATGGGGAGTGGCAGATGAAGCTTCACTCACTTGCCTGCAGCTCACCTCCTGCTATGTGGCCCGGTTCCTAACAGACCAAGGACCGGTAGCGGTCCTCTGAGGCCCAGGGTTTGGGGACCCCTGCACTAAAAGATTTCAAAGACAGAAAGAAATCTCATTTTTATTTATCCAAGCAGATACAATCCATTAAATACATGTTCTCTAGATAAACTATAGCTAGTCCTCTAGTAAGAGGATTGACAGTACCATTTGTCAAATGTAGTTCATACTAACTTTACCTGGTAACTGAGGCAAACTTCTGTTAGCTAATTGGCTTTATCCAGGCAAAGAACAAACTTCTTTGATGCTTACATTTCAAAGAGATGGCTTCTATTTCTTTGAGAAAGACATTCCTGGTTCAGAAAGCTGACAAAAGTCCTGTCTAGTTTTCAAAATGATCTATTTAAATTTCAAAGAGGGGAAAGCACTTACAATTTTAAGTTTTCTACAGTAAATGTTGTAAGAAAAGTATGGGAGAGGAATTTCTTCCCTTATTTTCAACAGGAGGAATTAAGCCTCTTATTTCAAGTTTTTATTTGTCCTTACAAGATGGAGGCAGGCTGGAGTTATGCCGCTATAAGCCAAGGATCCCCTGGGGATACCAGAAACTAGAAGATGCAAGGAAGGATTCTCTCCTTGAGGCTTTGAAGGAAGCATGGCTCTGCCAGCATATTGAGTTCAAAATTCCAGGCTCCAAAACTGAGGATAAATTTATGTTGTTTTCATCCACCCAGTTTGTGATACTTCGTTATGTTAGCCCCCAGAAACTAATACAACTCCCATCTAAAACTTAAAATGTTAACAGCTAACAAATAAGTTAGCAAGAGACAAAAAATGAATTAACCTAAAGCACAGCTAGTTTAGTCTTATCTTCTGTTCATTGGTAACAGGAGGTTATGTTGATAATCATAGTTTCCTACCTGGGCTACCCATTTCCTGTTCCTGTACCTTCTGCTAGGAACAGGCAAGTCAGAGATGTTTACCAATTGGTGTGACCCTAAGTTAATACTCTCAAAATCCAACTTTTTAGTGGTCTTAAGCATTTTCCCATTGACCAGTAATATTAGCAATTGAAATATTAACCAGATCCCCTGATTTCACAACTTCCTTCTCCCCAATTGTATAACAGTTATCCAATTTCCTCTTGGAAATTGGGATCAAATCATTCCATCTATTAGAGTCAGTACAGCCTAAAATGTTAATGTGGTAGACTAAGCTTTTAATTCAGCTGATGTGTTACCTGATTGAAGTACTACTTAAGTACTGACTGACACCTCCTAACCCACTGAGCCCAGTACCATGGAGATATAAGACAAAAATTCCCTAAATGAATGATAAGGTATAATAATGAGAGAGGGTACTGGCACTCCATCAACTGTTTACCAGACCCATAACTTTTCACTATGAGAAGAAACAGCACCATTTCACTCTTCCCTTTAACCATGTGCTTCTGAGAAAAAGAACACTTGAACAATCCCATGGCATAAACACATTGCTGCATGTCCTATAGTTTAAGTAAGCTTCTTCATCTTAGACAATGTTGTGTACCATGCTATGATGATGAATCAAACATCCTTATGTCCATGAATTATACTATTCACTGCTTCAAGACAAATGCAATAAAAATAACCAAGGAGAGAACATTATTATAGATTTTAAAAAGAATATAAAGATGGAATAGTACATTTTGTAGGAAATTTGCCAATATTTGACATTTAGATGAATTGCATGAAATCCTTGAAAAGTATGACTTACCAAAACTGACACAGGAATAAAATAGAAATCAGGAAATTCCTAGATCTATTAAAGGTATTAACTGTAAAATATGGAAACGTTACCACCAAGAAATATCTAGGTACAAATAACATCAACAGTAAAACTTCAAAGAATAAGTAACAGCAAAGTAATTTTCTAGAACACTGGTGCATGTTCCTATTGTGCTTTTCATTGTGTACATGGGGACCCACAGGAGCATGTCTGGGAAGGTAGGTAAGGAGTTTCCCTGGCAAAGGTAGATCATGGCTTTAGCATACAACAAAGGCCTCTTGATTTTTAAATTTCATCTAGAAAGTTGAGGCCCATACCTGAGTGAAAAGCAGGAGACTTATTGCAAACCCTTTTCAGTAGGATGATTTTCTCAGGGCTATTGACACATGGGTAAGTATTATTAAAAGACAACTTATTTGCAGACAGATAGTAAAATTCCAAGTAGAGTTATGTACATTACACTAGTCATTTTCAGGAAAAAAAAAATGTTCTTTGGTGAAGTGAAGGTCGTTTGATATTTAAAACATTGTTATTAATAGGCACAAAATGAAGTTGACAACCTATTATCTGTCCCTAAGTGTTTTGGAAGTCTATGAAACCCAAAAGACTGGAAACCACAGGTTTAGACTATGTACTTGGGCACCAGACAGCTTGGGTCCATATCCCAGGACTATCACTTATTAGCCGAGTAGGCTTGTGTGAGTGATATAAGATTTCTAAGGCCCCATCTTCTTATATGTACAATAAAGATTATAATCCTCAGACAAAAAAATAATAATTAATAAAATCTTATACAAACTCATTCATAAAAGAGAATATATGAGAAAACTTGTCAACTCATTTAGTTAGCAGGAGCATCTTGAGTATATACCCTCACCAGGATATTACAGGACCAGAAAATAAGGCAATCACTCTCATAATCATAAATGCAAAATATTAGCATATTTAAGTTATCTCTATATTAATATATAAATGTAATGACAAATGTTAATATATTTTATGGCTTCAAAGTTTATTTATCTTTTCAAATCATCAGTCTAATTTATCGAATTGACAGAGTAAATGAGAAAAAATAATTTCAAAACGTTTATATGATAAATGTTATTTATACTTAAACTATAAAACACATGTATAAATATCCTGGAGCAAGTATTGTATTCAATGATAAAATATTATAATTTGCTTTGATAACAGGGAAAAGATAAAAATGCTACTACTTAACTGAATACTGCAAGTTTTAGCCAGTGTAATAAGGCAGGAGAAAAGATATAAAAACTGAAAAGGAAAAAATAGGATCATATTGTGTGTAGGTGATTTAATTTTATACATAGAATTATTATAAATACATATAGAATTAAGTGAATTAATCAAAGTTACTATAAAAATTCAATGCACAAAAATAATTTGTATTTCAATAAAGCAGAAACAAAGACTTTAAAAGTAAAAATTTAAAAGATAGCTTTTAAACTTAAAATGTCTAGGCAATATGATGAAGAGTATGCAAAGTTCTGTCACCAAAATTTTAAAATATTATGTATTAGAAGAAATGAAAGAAGACTAAATAAACAGAGGGACATAGCATGTACACAGAAAAAACATTATTTATTTAAAGATGTCAATATTTTTTCAAATTGATATAAATAAATATAACAAAATCATAAAAAATTTTCAATAAGTTTTTATGTGATAATTAATAGTTTGGTTCTAGAGTATGTGTGGTAATGAAAAAGCCAAGTATAGCCAAGACAGTCATGAAGAATAAGAAAAGTGATGACTTACAAAACCTGATGAAAATTATAAAGCCAGAAAACATAATGAAGTTTTTGCATAAGAGTAGAAAAATATAATGACGGAAACAATAGAGGGATCAGGAGAGATCCAACGCTGCTGATAAATTGGTTTATAATAAAGGTGCTCTTACCATGGAGTGTAGAAAGATAGTGCTTTGAAGGAATGTGGTAGGTTAAATGGAAATTGATAAATGAAAAATAAATAAACTTTGATACCTAACTCACACTGTATTAACAAAAGTCAGATGTAAAAGCATTTTAGAGAAAGATGTGAATGTTAAATCAGTAAAATATCTAGCTAGAAGAAAATGCAAAGAAAATATTTTTATGACCACGGGACAAGCAAATACTACTTAATCAGAAAACAAAAGTGGATATAAAGAAAATACTTGATCAAAAAAACTTCATCAAAATTAAGAACTCATCATCAAATGAAACAACTATTAGAATGAAAAATTAAAGTCACACTGTGGGAGACAAACTTGTACTATTTCTGACAAAAATTATATAAAGAACTTAAAAGAATAGTTACTAAATACCGCAAATCAAATAAAAACAGCCTAATAACATTGGGGAAAAGAGTTAAATATGCACTTTACAAAAGAGAACATCCAAATCATCATTAGACATAGAATAAGGTTCTTATGTCATTATTTATCATAGAAATGCAAATTAAAACCATGGTATTTTTAAGTCAGAATCTGTGAAGTGTCAGGTATTTTACCCTATTTGCAAGTTAGCCTGACACACAGAGTATGTGTGTGTGTGTGTGTGACACAGAGAGAAAATAGAAGACTTTTCACTTAGAGGCAAAGACAGTTTATTATTCACAGCGAAAGCAGAAAACAGAGTAAAATTACAGTGCTAATTCCTAGAGCCCCAGTTCCCATAGAGCGATGTAGTGAGTTCCAGTTGGTAACTGTTCATATATTGACAGTGTGTTACAGCATAGAAACTGCAAGATTGGAAGACTCTGATCTTATAGAGGAGCTGCTGGCAAACTTGCTCATCCCTTCTTCCCATACAACTTACAGAGACAAAATTACTTTTATTACCCTGGAATATAAGCAAATGTTTCTGGGGAGGGAAGTAAGGCATTCCCATGTTTATTACTCTGAAATGTAGGCAAATTTCTTCTGAGAGATGTCTCTTAATGTCTCTGGAGGGGGTTACTATCTCTATCTTTACTTATCCAGAAAAGTAAATAAATTTGCTCCACATGGATTCCCTGTCCCTATGCTTCCAGGGCTGCATACAAAGATTCCAGATAATACCTGGATATGTAATGTCTCCACATATTCTTGGAAAATTGACTTCTAATGAATATAATACTAATCAAAAAGAATAGCTAAATTTGAAGAAAATGCCAAAATCAAGTTTAGCAATAATATAAAAAACTAGAAATCTCATGTGACATGGGTGATTACATAAATTGGTATCACCACCTTAGAAAACTGTTTAGTATTGCCTACCAAAACCAATCATAAGCATAATCTACACCACTACAAAGCAATTCCACTCTTAGTAATATAGTCTGCAGATGAACAAGATTATTCCAAAAGACGTACACAAGAATATTCAGCATAGCATTATTTATAATGGTTCCAAACTAGGGGAAAAAATCAACTATCAATCAAAAGTAGATTTAATGATTACCTCATAGCATATTGATATAATTATGTAACTTAATCAATAAAGAATGAAAAATAACAAACTACAGCTATAGGCAACAACACAGATGAATTTACAAACAATATTATATAAAATAAGTTAAATACAACATGATTTACTCTGTATAATTCCTAACACATGCAACTTTTTAAATAGGCAAAACCAAATTATAATGATAGACGTCAGAATAACATCTGTCTTTGATGGGATTAATGACTGGGAGGGAACACAAATGAGGGTCTTGGGATTCAGATTACGTTTTCTATATTGACATTTAGGGATTTGATGAATTTGTTCACTTAAAATGCACTTATGATGTGTGTTTATTATACTTCCATTTTAAAAGTAAAGAGGGTTTTTGTAGAATTTTAGTTGTATAATATATAGTTTTTCAATAAACTCTGGTGAAATTTAACCATATTTAAACTTTAGTTCAAGTGCTTGAAATACTGTAAAATCCCATTCAAAATGTTTATCATGCCCGTACAAATAAAGCGATGTTTTTATATGCAATCAACTATTTGTTAAAATGTTATTAAAGTAGGTTTTTCAGATATTCTGTTTATGGTGGCAGTAAATAAATGCTTCAGTATCTAACTCAAATGTAATTCAAATAGTATCTATAAAGATATATAAAACTATTATCTTTGTTGGTATTTCTTTTAGCTTGTGCTTTAGTATAGCACCATTAAAAATGCAATTATGTCAGTTACACAAGTGTAATAATAAACAAAAATTAACCACATGAAATTCATCTCAGCTTGAGCAGCAAAATGATCAAAACATAATTATCTTTATATTTGGAAAAAGAATATTAAAAGCAAAATTTTATGAACATTGTCACATCCAAAAAGGATGTGATATTTTAAAAAGTTACACCTACATTAAGGCAAACCTCTCATTTTACTTAAATTTTTTGCTAGAATTATTTGAATTGTGTGACAACTCAATAAAAAATGAAAATAATACCTTCAGAAGCATTTAAAATGTAAAATTTCTAATTAAAAAAATGAAAAAGTTATCTCCAAGTTATATTAAATTATTGACAATTGGATTCACCAAAACAATATGGAGATACATTAAAACATGATAAATATTAATGGTGATTTATTTAATAATTATACCTTAGGTATTTTTTTCCCTAAAATTCACCTCAAATCTAAATCCCCAGTAACTGTCTTTACCACATCCTTCCTGGTAGTTTCCTACTGCTGCTGAAACAGATTACCACATGTCACCTGAAAGCAACACAGATGTGTTATCTGAAAGTCAAAAGTCTGAAATAAGTCTGGCTGAGCTGAAGCCAAGGCATAGGTAGTCAAGGAAACAGTCTGTTTTGTTTTGTTTTTTTTTTACCTTTTTTAGCTTCTAGAGGTCACTTGAATTCCTTGGCTCATGGCCACTTTCTCTATATCTTCAGAGCCAGCAATTGTTGGTTGACTCTTTTTCACAATGCATTATTCTGATGCTCCACTTTTGTAGATAAATCTTCAGGCCTCTCTCTTATAAGGGCACTTGTTATCACATTGGGCCCACGTGGATAATCCAGGCTACTCTCCCTAATTCAAGATCCTTAACTTATTTTACAAAGTCCTTATTACCATGTGAGACAACATATTCACAGGTGCTGAGAATTAGGATGTGTATATTTTTGAGGGTCCATTTTTCAACCTTCAACATTTCCTTTTTCATTTACTTAGCCAATTTTAAATCAGAGACTTATTTTTCATACAGGCGTGCATCAGGGATATTGTGGGTTCAATTCCAGACCACTGCAATAAAGCAAATACTGCAATAAAGTTAATATTTTGGTTTCCCAGTGCATATATGTTTATACTATACTGTAATTAAGTGTGCAATAGCATTATGTCTAAAAAACAATGTACCTACCTTAATTAAAAATACTTTATTGTTAAAAATGTGAAAACAATTATGATAGTACCATCAAAGATCACTGATCACATATCACATTACCTTTACAAATATAATAATAATGAAAAAGTTTGAAGTATTGCAAGATTACCAAAACATGACACAAAGACAAAAAGTGAGCAAATGCTCTTGGAAAAATGGCACCAATATAACTGCTTGACACAGGATTGCCACAAACCTTCAATTTGTAAAAAGTGAAATATCTGGAAAGTACAATAAAGTGAAGCACAGTAAAAAAACAAAAAACAAAAAAATCCCCAGTATACTTGTATATTTTTTTAAGTAGAATGTATGGTAGCGGAGTGGAGATTTGGAAAAATAGTGAAATCTAAGAGAAACGTAAGGCCATAGTTGTTACTATTTGGGAAGGAAGGGATATAGAAGGAAGAAAGGAATGTAGTTACTTCCAGGAGACTAAGTACTACTTCACCTCTCTAGGAACACAGAAGAATGTTTTTGATAGGAAGTCAGGTTTGAAGAAAACCTTGACTAGCAGCCCATGAAACAATCCAGGCACACAGAATCATCAAATTATGGCAACTGTTACAGACCATGTCCGAACCAATACAAGTATGTATGTGTGTGTATCTAAAGAAAACAAAAGTGGTACTATTTATTGTTGATTTTTGACAGTGAAGATATGATAAACCAAGAACCTTGAATCAATATAAACCTAAATGTTTCAAATAAGGTGATAAAATAATAGTTATGAATTTCATTTTACTCAGATGCAGGCATCTATTGTTTAACCACAGCATGTGCTCATTTTCCAACTGTATATTTTTAATATTGAGTTTTCAGAGTTTTTATACAGTCTAAACCCTAGTCCTTTGTTGGATATGTGGTTTGCAAATATTATCTCCCAAACTATACATTGTCTTATTAACAAGGTCATTCACAGAGCAATGAGGCCCAATTTTCAAGTTTCCACTTATGGATAATGCTTTTGGTATCAAGTCTAGGAACTTTTCACCTAGCACTAGACTCCAATTATTCTTTGCCATTTTTCTAAAGAAGTTAATTTACATAGTCCTATTTGAAGAAAGATTAAGTGTTAATGTCTCTTACAGCTCCATGCTTGTGACTGCTATAAACTTTGGAACAGGAAAATCTAATTCAATCAAATATCTGTATCTGTTTCCTATTACAGGTGAATCCTGCAACAATACCATAAACTTGGTAGCTTAAAACAACACACACTTATTATCTTGGAGTTCTGGAGTTCAGAAGTCCAAAATGGGTTTCATTTGGCTAAAATCAAGAGTTAGCAGGGCTGCTTTCCTTTCTGGAAGCTCTACAGGAAATTCTGTTTTCTTGCCTACTCCAGTTTCTAGAGGCTCTTCATATTCTTTAGATCATGGCCCCCTTCCATCTTTAAGCAAGGAACAGTTGTCTATTTCTTATATCACGTCGCTGTGACATTAACTCTCCTGTGATCCTCTTTTACTTATAAAGATATTTGTAATTACATTAGGCCTACTCAGATAATCCAGAATAATATTGCCAGCTCAACTAATTATCAACTTCAATTCCATCTGAAACCTAAATTCCTCCTTACCATGGAAGATAACATTCACATGTTCTGGGGATTAGTCCCTGGGCATCTTTGGAGGGCGCTATTATTCTGCCTGCCACATTCTTTATAAAGGTCAACAAAACTGTTGAACAGAATACAGTGATCTGAATTAATCTCTTGGCATTGTGTAGACACTGACACCACAAAGAAAGACCATAATATAATTTGAATTTTGAAAACTTCATCTAACTTCCCTTTCTGCTTCTCGAAATAAGCATTATCACTTGATAGCATTAGTTCTGGTTGGTATAACAAGATGTACTCAGGAACTCAGTAGCTGGACTATTTTCATTTGGGATTAATAAAAAGGAAACTTCAACTGTTCCTTTTCTGTTTTCCTTTGCTTGTCTCCTACTACAAAGCAAGGTCTGAACAAGCAGTGACAAAGCAACCCAGATGGAAAAACAACTTTCTAGTGTTAGAGCTTTTTTCCCAGTAGCTTTTAATCATGTTCCCTAAAACTATTCCTTAAAACAATCCTATTAACCCTTGGTGAAAATTTTCCATGGACCAAATTGCTGAATATCCAAACTCTCCTGGTTGAACAGGATTGTAGACTATAACAGCAATGACCTCCTAATAGTGTTTGCCATGTCTAATATTACCTCCTAGGATAATATATTTTAAAGGAATTTTTTTTTCTTCCCTTAGAATGGGAATGTCTCACTATATACAAACCATAGTATCCGCTTTTATTTTGCATATGCCATGAGTGTAGGAAAATGGAAAACATAAATGATTAGCTATGAATCTTTCAAAACATTTACAGGGAAAATGGTAAGCTTGGCCTCAGTTGGTATTTTAAATTCTACATCAATATTTTAACCTCAGAGATGAGGTATATTCCATTTCAATTTTTCTCTTAAGTTTTGTGACAATAGATAATTTTACTTATGTAATAAAAACCCTATCTAATTGGATTGTAAAATTTTAGCTTAATTTGACATGTGGAATTTTAGAATAATCCTATCATTTTTGTTTTGTTGCATATCACAACAATAACAAACCTGTGATAAAAATTAAATTAGTTTTGAATTAAAACTGTTTTTTGTACATTTTCAATTTGGGATTAACTACATATTTCTTCAAGAAATATATTAATTGTCTGCTATATTCCAGGAATTGTTTTATTTATACATAGTAAATACAGCAAAGACAAAATAGAAAGCCTCTCAAAGTGTACATTATAGTGGGGGAAAGAGAAAATACACAATTAGATAATTCTGTACAAAGTTATATGAGATTATAGAATGAAGAAATTTAAAGCATGGCAAAAAGAATATAGAATGAAAAGATAGATCTATCTTGGTGGTCAGGGAAGTTATCTCAGATATAATCTTTTTTATTACTTTATTGACAAACAATAATCACAGACAATATGCTATTTAAAATACCTGATATAAAAGTAATCCTCATCACCATTACTCAGGCAATGGAGACTCAGACCCAGACCATGAAACACAGTGGATATTTATTCTAAAAGAGTTTGCTTGTAAGGAGTTGTTATAAAAACTATACTGAAACGGAGCAGGACCCTATGGTCTATATCCCCCATGTCCTCAGCCTGCCTTTTGTCTGTGGAAAAACTTTAGCCAAAGAATAAGTTTAATCAGAGAAGTGAGAAAATGCAGAAACAAAGAAAAGCAGTCAAACAGGACAAAACAGTAATAGTTTAGTCAGTAAGCAAAGTTGAGGACATATTTTTCCTTCTCAAGGGCTATAGATAATATCCCGAGCCATAGCCTGTGAGCTGTCTTGTAAAGACTGAAACCCCCATCAGGTGGGAGAATTTAACTACTTGATGATCAGACTGTAGCCATGACATAAGCTGCCACAATTCTGAGAATTGGCTTCAAGGAAATGGGAACAAACCAACCTTGGAAATGAAGATTAACTGTACTTAAAACAATCAAGATGGGGCTGGTCAGGCCACCGCATGACCAATTTCAAGATGACGGTCAGAGCTGACTGTGCTGTTTCTGCATCTAGCCCCCTTCCCCACCTCAGTCTATGAAAGCTCTTGCCCACTGATTGTCCGTGGGGTCGGGGGAAGTTGGCCTTTGGCTAGGAGTCCACCCATCCCCACCTTGGCGGTTCCCAGCATCTGAAATAAAGCAAACTTTCCTTCCTACCATCTTTGCCTCTTTATTGGCTTTTGCGTGGCGAGCAGCCGGAGCCCACTTTCGGTTACAATAGTATAACTAAGGCGCTTCAAAAAATACAAGATACTGGGCTTCCCTGGTGGCGCAGTGGTTGAGAATCTGCCTGCCAATGCAGGGGACACGGGTTCGAGCCCTGGTCTGGGAAGATCCCACATGCCCCGGAGCAACTGGGCCCGTGAGCCACAACTACTGAGCCTGCGCGTCTGGAGCCTGTGCTCCACAACAAGAGAGGCCGTGATAGTGAGAGGCCTGCGCACCGCGATGAAGAGTGGCCCCCGCTTGCCACAACTAGAGAAAGCCCTCACACAGAAACAAAGACCCAACACAGCCAAGAATAAAAATATAAAAATAAGTTAAAAAAAAAAAATACAAAATACTGAATAAAGCCTCAAACTTAAAGTAATCCTTAACCAGTCACAAAATTAAAACTGTCATCTGTCACATTAATTTTTATTTTTATCTTAAAGCAGTTTTAAATAGGAAAGCTATTAACTTGCATAAATTATTAATTCATAATTTAGGGAGTTTCAGCTCTTTTTTACTATTTTGAAAGAAAAAGGAAAACAAAAACATTGAGCAAGAATAAAAATTCAGATAGCCACTGTTACTTCAGATAAGTTGTATGTTTTCACCCAAAGGTCTAGTAATATTCATGGGAAAGTGAAGGGTATAAACCAAGAGCAAAGTTTCAGAGGTCCAAGGAAGACATGGAAAGGGATAGTGATGTTAAATCTGTATTTAAATCTATGGTGTTCAATCAAAAGGTTTTTTTTTTCTTCTTTAGTGATTATCAGTTCTGGTATGAATATATAGAAGGCAGAAGATATAGAAGTGAGTGTCCATTTCCTCATATTATATCTTTCTGCATAATTAACATAAGGCCCAAATATGCTGGGCATTGAGAGTACAAAAATTAATGGGAAATTCTTCTTTTATATAAATAGCTAATAAACTAATGATGGGTTGGCAAATAGCTTTCATTTTTGTTTGCTTGGCTTGATCTATTGTTAATAGGTTCTTGGAGCTCTTCATGAAAAAAAAAATTTAAATTCTACACACAGAGGAAAAATGTCCTTTCCAAGATTTTAATACCAAATGTGGTTAAAGAATGGGTGAGTGTTTATACATTTGTTGTGTATTATATTTGCTGAACCTAATCTACTTACCCTATGCAGTTATTTTTAAAAATAGCTATGTGAATAAAATTTTTTAAATTATAAGGAAATTACTACAGAAAGGTAGGGGAAGGGAAGGAATTGGTTTCACTTAATCAGACAATTATATTTAAGAAGAGTTAGGAAATAGAGAAGAGTGTATGATATGAGAAAAAAAGGCAGATTCCATTCATTATAATTAATAACTGCCTGCAGTCTAACATGTATCCTACAGGTGAAAGTAATTTTATTGTTGTTCTTAATGAAAATGTCCAACAAATCCCTTACAGAGGTTTCACTCATACCTAAGTAAATTCATAATGATTCAGTTTCATCATGTAATTAGAATGGAATTTATCATTAACACCCTAAAATTATATAATTAATTACATTCAGCTTCAATTGCGATTACTAATTGATACAAAGCCTTTAGCTTAACTCCTGGAGGTAATCAATTTTACAATATAAATTGTGAACAAGTGGTTAGATTAGCCCACTAGTTCATGTGTCCAGTGTGCTAATTAGACAAAATTTTGTTTTATTAAACAGCTCAAGAAAATAGTGCTAGGAAATTTAGTAGGTAAAATTTCTCCCAAAGTTTTTTATTTAGTAGTAAACTCTTCCAATAGTCTCAATTATATTCTGTTAAATCCTTCCATATGGTAAAGCCACCCAAGAGAGATGTTCTCTTGCTCTCTGAACATTCCCCGCTGCTCAACCAATGCCTGCTTCACCTACACCCTACACACAAGACTGACCTTCCCACATACTTGCCCGTGGCCCCAGCTAGTGATTCTTCTTTTTTTTATATCTATATTGGAGTATAATTGCTTTACAATGTTGTGTTAGTTTCTGTTTTTACAAAAAAGTGAACCAGCTGTAAGTATACATATATCCCCATATCCCCTACCTCTTGTGTCTGCCTCCCATCCTCCCTATCCCACCCCTCTAGGTTGTCACACAGGATCGAGCTGGTCTCCCTGTGCTATGCAGCAGCTTCCCACTAGCCATTCATTTTACATTTGGCAGTGTACATATGTCAATGCTGCTCTCTCACTTCATCCCAGCTTCCCCTTCCCACTCTGTGTCCTCAAATCCATTCTCTATGTCTGCGTCTCTATTCCTGCCCTGCCACTAGGTTCATCAGTACCGTTTTTTTAGATTCCATATATGTGCGTTAGCATACGGTATTTGTTTTTCTCTTTATGACTTACTTCACTCTGTATGATAGACTCTAGGTCCATCCACCTCATTACAGATAACTCAATTTCATTCCTTTCATGGCTGAGTAATATTCCATTGTATATATGTGTCACATCTTCTTTATCCATTCATCTATTGATGGACACTTAGGTTGCTTCCATGTCCTGGCTATTGTAAATAGAGCTGCAATGAACATTGTGGTACATGACTTTTTTTTTTTTGAAAAAGCCTTATTTTTTTATTATTATTTATTTTTAATAAGTAGGTTTTTTCTATTTTTTTTATACAGCAGGTTCTTATTAGTCATCAATTTTATACACATCAGTGTATACATGTCAATCCCAATAGCCCAATTCATCACACCACCACCCCCACCCGCCCGGGCTTTCCTCCCTTGGTGTCCATACATTTGTTCTCTACATCTGTGTCTCAATTTCTTCCCTGCAAACCAGTTCATCTGTACCATTTTTCTAGGTTCCACGTATATGCGTTAATATACGATATTTGTTTTTCCCTTTCTGACTTACTTCACTCTGTATGACAGTCTCTAGGTCCATCCACGTCTCAACAAATGACCCAATTTCGTTCCTTTTTATGGCTGAGTACTATTCCATTGTATACATGTACCACTTCTTCTTTATCCATTCGTCTGTTGATGGGCATTTAGGTTGCTTCCATGACCTGTCTATTGTAAATAGTGCTGCAATGAACATTGGGGTGAATGTGTCTTTTTGAATTGTGGTTTTCTCTGGATATATGCCCAGTAGTGGGATTGCTGGATCATGTGGTAATTCTATTTATAGCTTTTTAAGGAACCTCCATACTGTTCTCCATAGTGGCTGTTTCAGTTTACATTCCCACCAACAGTGCAAGAGGGTTCCCTTTTCTCCACACCCTCTCCAGCATTTGTTGTTTGTAGATTTTCTGATGAAGCCCATTCTAACTGGTGTGAGGTGATACCTCATTGTAGTTTTGATTTGCATTTGTCTAATAATTAGTGATGTTGAGCAGCTTTTCATGTGCTTCTTGGCCATCTGTATGTCTTCTTTGGAGAAATGTCTATTTAGGTCTTCTGCCCATTTTTGGATTGGGTTGTTTGTTCCTTTAATATTGAGCTGCATGAGCTGTTTATATATTTTGGAGATTAATCCTTTGTCCGTTGATTCATTTGCAAATATTTTCTCCCATTCTGAGGGCTGTCTTTTCGTCTTGTTTATGGTTTCCTTTGCTGTGCAAAAGCTTGTAAGTTTCATTAGGTCCCATTTGTTTATTTTTTACTTTATTTCCATTATTCTAGGAGTGATTCTCCTTATCTTTAGATCAGAACATCTCCACCAAGATAGCTTATCAAAGGAGCAGTGGGGGTGGGGGCTCTCCTGGTTTCCCTGGTAACTGATGAGCCAACGTGACCTCAATACCCCAATAACTGGTAACCTCCCTCCCCCTTGGAGCAAAGACTGCTGCCATATCCTGCCTGCTCTGTCTGCCTCACATGGTGGGGTGTTGCTCCAGGACCTTGGTTCAGACATGTAAGATCCCCCATCCATTAAACCATTGATGTTTCTGTAACTGACTTGGGATCTTTCTTCAGTCTTGGAGCTGGGCAAGTACAGGGTGCAGACCAACACCTTTTCTGTTCCTTCTCTTTCCCACTTTCCTGTGAATATAAGGTAGAAGATCCTACCCAAGTGGGTCTACCTATTTTCAATTTCTTTCATGTCATCAGTGCCAGCTGTAGTTTATAGGAATTTCATCTGTGGTATAAATGAATTAATAAGAAAAAGAAAACACAAAAATAAATATAGGTTTATTAGCATCCCAAGATTTCAACCAATAATATTGTTGGGCTTTAAATATGGTGATTAAACAGGATTTTTTTTTTTTTCTTTCACAACTTTTAAGCTCCTGGTTTGTAGCATTAGATTTTGAATTCAGGGGCACAAAGTATTACTGAGTACATTGCTTAAAATACAGAAACCTGAAAGCCACTCAGAGCATCCGATTCAGAGACCTGTGGCCTGTGGAACACAATTTTATTTGTTTATTTAGTTAGTTATTTATTTTTGGAACACAATTTTAGAAACACTGACCTTGAAAATAAGGAAGAGATTGTTTCAGGTACCAGGAATTTATGGCTCTCAGGTAACTTAAAAAACAAAACAGACAAAATTGATCTGACTTATGCAAGCTGTGGGCTTTTATTTTCCTTATGAAGCCAAATATTCACATCGGAAAGAGGTGAAGTAGTTTCTTCAGCCTGACTGAATGATAAATGTTTTGAATCAAAACTTGTATAAATTGTTATTAAGCCCTTTCCAGTGTATTTAAAAATGTTCTCTCTAGTTCTTTTTCAACAATCAAACTTCCAACATAAAATGACCGGGGTTAGGAAAGAAAAATTCTGATACAGAGATGTATAGGAAAATCTTGGCCTTCATTCAGAAATTTGACCACTGTTTACCTGTAAGTGTTGGCTCATACAAGTGATGTAAAAGTGGATACTCTATCTACTAGGTCTCTTGAACCTGGGCCTCTGCCTCAGATCACATGCACAGATAAATAGAAATCACCATACATATCACATATATGTAAATATAAAATCATTCTGTGTGTGAAGAAACACATAAATAAAGGTCAGTTTGGAGACTAATAATTCCATAAATTTGATTCCTAAAATGGAAGCCAGAACCACAGACTCAATTACAATTAAAGTCCTCCTAAACATATGTACACAACTTATTTTATATTACAAATCCTGTGAGTATTTTATAAATGTTCATTATTTCCGCATTAACTTGAAATGCCCCACCTATTGTAAAAATATATATATATACATGCATTATACATATATATTTATTTATATACATACAATTGCATATATAATACTTTATGCAAATTTCATAAATACCTCAATATTATCACATATGTATTAAAGTAGTCCTATATGCAATATATAACATTATATAAATTATTTAAATATTACAACACTACCATAAGTATATGTGTCTGTGTGTGTAAAATATTTCATTTAGAACTTGTTTAGGTACAAGTGACAGAAAATTTAAATAAAATTGCCTTAAACAAAGTAAAGAAATTTTATTGACTCACATAAATGGAAAGCTAGTACTATAGTTAGATTCAAGCACAGCTGTATTAGGTGTTGAAACAAGTGAAAAAAGATTTGGATTCACTATATCTGTTGACTTGGCTTTCTTTACCTCAGTGTATTTATTTTTGGGATAGTGTGGAGGTTTGACAGGTGTAGATGCTGTCTTTAGTGTCATAGATTCAAGTCTAGCAAGAGTTATTACCACTGGCTATTCTAACATTGTGTGTGGGATCCGAATTTCTTAGGCAGCTTGGCTTGGTTCATGAACTTAGCTTTGATCCCTCACTGAGGACAGGGGAATGTCATTATTAAGATGGATTTTTTAAAAAACTGCCTTCTAAGTTAATAATAGCCCAGGATTTTCAAGGATGATTGCTAGATTTTTGGCAAGTTTAACTTAATGAAAATCTTTTTTACAAATACAGAAACTTCAAAATAGAAAAAAAGTTCAGGAGCATTACCATAATTTCTATTATAACCACTTTTAGTTTAAGGGATTTGATAGTATCAAGTGGATATATTGAGCAAAATGTTGGCTAAATGGATCTGGAGTACTATAGAAATTTATAGGCTGAAAATATAAATTTAAGAATCATCAGCATAAATGTTATTTAAAGTTGGGATTAAAACTGTAGGGCCTGAATGTTTAGAAGAATGTTGGAGAAGGACTAGCCAAAGAAGGCAAAAGAACAAAGACAGAGGAAAGTAATTCCAAGCGAGCTGATGTCCAACTGTTTTCTCCCCATCTGAGCACATGGTAGGAATCACTGCCTGACCCCTGCTGTTGAGTGTGGCTGGGTGACTGGCTCTGCCAATGAAGTCTTGTGGCCGTTTGTGAACTATAGCATCAGATTGACATATGGAGCTTTTCAAGATTCTCTCACACTTTCTTTCCTTCTCCACAGCAAATAGCAACTTCATGATGGTGGCTGCTCTGGCAGGACTCATAAGTAATTCCAGTGAGCACAGTTTCTCTGCTAACCAGTAATTTGAATAAGGAATAAATGTGTATTGATGTTTATAACTATGTAAGCCAGCCTATCCTGGCTAAAACATGTGCCTCAGCTACAAATGGAAACATGTATTCAAAGGAGCATGTGAAAAAGTCTGTAAAAGCAAATTGAAAATCAAAACATATCCATAGGATTATTTGTGGAAAGAGAAATGTTGATAATTATCTATATAGGTATTGAATTAACCTAGGAGAGATGTAATTATTTTTTATTGTTTTTTTTGTTTGTTTAATACTCTGGGAGTTTGTTAATAATTGTGGGAGTATTAGACAAAAACATATTACTAATAACAAGCAATCTGCAACCTTACATTTATTACTTATGTTGTGATCAATAAGGAAATTGCTTCTCACATGGATAACATCAAGTTAAATAATCATGACAAACCTTTTACCAACACTGCTTTGAATAATATGAACAGAACATTGCTCTGCAATTAGCCTAAAAGGCCACAGGATGTCAGTATTATGTCATGCCTATTGATTATTTACTCAGTTTTGATTAGTAATTTCCTGTGGATATTTCATAATTTAAAAATCTATCTTCTTAAAGAAAAACTTCAAAAAGAGTCATATTACATTAACAATTATTTATGTTTAGGCAATCCAGCATTTAAGGTACACTTACATACCAAGGTTTTTTGTTTTGTTTTCTTTTAATATGATACTGAATTTTAAAGGTTTATTTTGAAAATAAACAGGGCAGTTATTTTTTGATTTGTTTAAATGCCTATTTCAGTTTTTTCACATTACCATTGGAGTCAGCAAAAATGTTTCCAAAATTTAAACTAAATCTGTTTTCTTTTTATTTATCTGTTACAATTACTGAATTAAGATTATACTAAAATAGGTAAACTAATTACTGAGTATAATTTGACACTTCAAAATTATTGAAAAATGGTGGTACTGACCTTAAAATATTTATTATTTTGTTTCATGAAAGGGCCTGTGGATTTTTATGAATTGATCTCAGTATGATTTTTTAAATATGAGGCAAAATTTTTCATTTTATAGATGAAAAACTTGAGCATTATATAGGCTAAACGATTTAGGCCAGGTCAGATAGTTAGAATATGGAGGAGATAGGTTTTGAAGTTAAGGTTAAAACTAAGAAAAAACATTTCATAAATATGCTGTAGTCAGAACTTTATGAGATTCTTATTCAACTTATGTCCCTAGACATAAGCCTCCTGAAGCCTAAAATGTAATGTAATTTTTATAATTTGGAAATTTAAATAAGAATATATTTTACTTAAAAATTAATGTGGCATATCTCTTCCTGCAATGAGTTTGCCAAAATCAAGTTTAATGACACAGTCATCCATAAGACTGCCCTCACTTTAGACACCAGTCGCAATTTCAGGGGTCCCCAGGGTTACCCTCATTTCATACTGATGGCCTACAAATTTGGGGGTTCCCACAATTATACAGAGATTCCATAATTTTCTGGAAAGGTACACAGACTCACTGCAAATGCCATACTCACAATTGCAATTGTACTATAGCAAAAAGATAAAATAATAACCAGCCAAAAGAAAAGGTTTATAAGCACACTCTGGAAGGGTTCTACATGTGAGGCTTCCATCATCCTCAGGGAAGCATTCCCTCCTGGTACTGATGTATGGTAATACTCAAAGGATATAGCCAACCAGAGGAATTCAACTGAGCTTCTATGTCCAGAGTTTTTATTGTTTCATTATATTGGCATGATTGAATGAAACACTTCCCGTGTGACTAGATCTCCAGCTGGAGGTCCAGCTGATATCATGGGGCTCAAAGAGCCTTGTAATCATCTGATTAGTCTTTCTGGCATGTCAGCACTATCCTGGGTCATCTTGTTAGAATAACATATATAGGGCCCCAGCATGAGTCACCTCATTTGCATAATGAAGGGCTTAGCATGAATATCAAAGGCACTCTTATCATGGGGAAATTCCAAAGATTTAGAGGTATATTAGTCAGGGTTCTCCAAAGAAACAGAATAAGATGCCTCTCTAAATAAATATGTAGATAGGTAGATAGATTTAGTTATTATTTTTTGAATTTTAAGGATTTGGCTCATGCAATTGTGGAGCCTTGGCAAGTCCAAAATCTATAGAGTAGGACATCAAGCTGGAGACCCAGGAAAGACTTACAGTTTGAGTGCAAAGACAGTCTGCTAGAAGAATTCCCTTTTCTTCCAGAAGTGTCAACTTTTTTCTGTTTAAGCCTTCAACTAATTAAATGAGACCTATCCACATTATGTAGAGTAATCTGTTTTATTCAAAATCCACCAAGTTAAATGGTAATCTCATCCAAAAAACACTTTCACAAAAACACCCAGAGTAATGTTCGACCAAATATCTGGGCACTATAGCTCAGCCAAGTTGACATATAAAATCAATCAATCATAAGAGGTTACTTCCCTGGAACCAGAGACTGAAGCCAACCAAATTCTTTGTTATCCACTTTCTTTTTGATTGATAAAATTGATATAGTGCTCAGTTGTTCACTTTTTGTTCTCCTAAAGATTTTAAGCGCAATATTAATGAGATAATGTGCTTTTTTTTTTTTTTTCCCTAATCCATTCCCCTTGCTGGGCACACATCCAAGATAACAAAGCACAACACCTCTTCATGTGATTCAATTCAGAGGAACAGACAGAAACAGAAACTGGCAGTGTGCCGTGAGAGCTCCAAAGAAGAGCTGCTACTCTTTCTCTCTCTCAACTCCTATTCCAGACCATCTAAGATTGTAATATGTTGGAACAAAATAATTGGCAATTCCAGGTGTAGGCTGAGGAGAAAATACAGGACCCTGGAGTGGTAAGCTGATAGGTTAAGGAGAAGACATTGCTCTGGGGAGTAAAATTGAAAGACATGGTCCAATGTCAGGGTTTATTTCCTCAAAAGAAAGTGGATTTTGAGAATTGGCCCCAGATTCTATATATAAATATCCAGGTAACTGTGGCTAATGAGAAGCTGTGGAAGTGCTGAAAATCTAAAGGAACCACTCTTTCATCCCATCTCTCTTCAGACTTTCAATGGTGTCTCAAAGTTGTTTAATAATTGGTTGTATATCTCCTCTCTTTAACAAGTAACAGCCTAATATGGCATTTATATCTATTTGTTTATTTTGATATTTAAATTGTGGAAAAACTAGCCTTGGAGTGAATCAGAACTAACCAGTAAGTCAGTCAAAGTGACGAATTGGCTGGGCCATGACCAAATGTTCTTTGTATGTGTAGAGCAAGACACAGGTATGTTTCTAAATTTTGTCATCATACTATTTATACTATACTATATCATCATACCAAGGCATTGGATATGATTAGAAGTCAATTGAGAAAAATAAGATTCAAGGCATTAGCAAAATACTTGCTATTTCTCACACTTCTAGTTAAATAATAGGCATTTTTCTGACACAGTTTTCTTTTATACTAGGAAGATATCACTTATACTTTAAACAAGGTAGAAATCTGTTCTTTTTAGACATCTTTTTAAATCAGTAAGTTTAACACATGATTTATACAATTACCAGTGTCATTTAAGGCATAAAATAAATCAAGCAATTTAGTAATCAAACTATCAAAGTAGTCAAAGAGGAGTGGAGAATGATGTTTGGGGACTAACCACCCAAAATTGAAAGAGGTGTTTATAGTGCTTTGTGATTCTAGATGGTCTGTGCATTTGTTCTACTACTTTTTTTCACTATTTAAGCCTTCCTCCTTGTTTTTATTTTCTAAGGGTTCAGTCACAAGCATCAAAAACAGATTTTAATGTTTTTGGCCAGTGGGGTGGCCTTGAACAGCTTTATAAAATTTCCATTGGTAGATACTGCAGATCTCTTCTAGCATACAGAGGCTACCAATTTTAAAACTACATTTCTAAAACTATCTTGCAAGTTTGGGGATATGCTATAGATTCCTCTTCTCAAGGTTTTGATTTAGAGCCAAATTACATGGAGAGAGACAGAGAGGGTGCAGTACATCCATTGTGTGGTTACAGTCATAGCCAAGTGCATGGTTCTAGAACTAGTGACTGTCGCAATTCCTTTCCTGGCTTCTTGATTCTGAGACTTGTGTGTTTGGGGTGGCTGTACAGATTCTGGCAGATTGTGAAGTACTGTATTCAGGAGAGACCCAGGTCACTTCTATTATTCTATCCATCCTGTACCCAGATAAAAGGTGGGGGGAGGGGTATTAGTAAGAAAAGAAGAGAGGACAGATATGTGGAGGCATTCGCAGTCTCTTTCCTAATTTATTTATAACAACTAACACATACACACACAGATGGGTAGATTTATGTATTAGAAGAAAGGAAACATCTCAGTAGTTTCCATGAACCAAATCTACATACACACCACAAAGAATAACAGCATATCACATAAGATAGTTAAGTTTTCCTCTGGTTTTTAATGTAGTCTACTCTCTTAATGATCCTCTAGGTTCATTATTTTCTGGTATGCTAAATAAGCAGATAATTCTTTCTGTTCCCTATTTAAATATGGAGTAGTATAATATTAATTTGCTTACAAGAAAAAACAACACAAATTTCTGGAGTGACTATGACTTTGACTAAGCAAATGCTAAATATAATTACTATTCCATAACTAAAATTGACTCAACATATACTTAATAACATTTTTTCTATTTTTTCTTCTATTTTTTAAAATATCTCTACTAAATGAAATTATAGTTCTTTCTAACAGTTAAATTCTACGCTAAAATATCCTCAATTCCCAAAAGGGAAATCAAGATATATTCATCTAACTCTAAAGGGGTTATTACTTCAATTGTAAACAATAAAATTGGATTATTTAACTAGAAAGTTGAGGGCAAAATAGAATTCAACATTATCCTAATACATTAAATTTGCCTTAAAAAGTAAAATTTGGCTTGGAAACAGAAATTAGAGCTTCAGTAAAATACACAAATATACCATGCCTAAATACATAACATAAATAGCAAGATTCAAATGTTATCAAATTATTGAGAATTACTATTTAAATGACATTGTAGTAACACTCATAGAAAATAGTTATGAGACTTTGTTTTTACTTAAAGATCTCACAGTTTTAACTTAGGTATATGAGCAGTTGAAAGAAAATGTAATAATTAAAGCAATAAATAAAAGGATCTACCATGAGCTAGTACGTGAATGTCTTATTGTTGTAAAGATAAAATCTGTAGAGTAGAAAAGAACACTTATGGTCTGGCCACTAGTTTCCCAGTCTCTTCTCTCACCACTCTTCATGTTCTGTACAGTGTGTGTTCTGATCTAAATGTGATTCCTTAAACAGATCAGAACGTTCACTAGTAGTACTTGCTTTTTCTGCTTAGAATAAACTCCAGCCCTTTCAACCACCTGATTGACTCATGCTGTCTTTGAAGACTCAGCTATGTCTGAAAATCCTTTTGGAGTCCTTCCCAGAAAAAATTTTAGATTTTTCTCTGAGTTCCTCACGGTCAGGAGTTAGGGGCATCTTCTCTCTTTGCCACATGGCTGGTGACTTCTTCTATCATAGCATTTGCATGACATTCTAATCTTTGGCTTACATTTATTAAATGTGTTAGAAAAAGATGAAATATGAAATAGGATTTTTTACTCACACTATCTCCTCCTCTCATGCCCACTTTTATGAAGCAGGCAGACCTCCCAGTGCTAAATTGCCCCTAGGGTAGGTTATGATTCTTCACTAAAGATGAAGCTGGCTGAAAGGTCTTTAATTCTTGGCTTTTTGTTTTGTTTTGTTTTTCTAAAAACTACATTTTTCTAATTGGGCTTCTTGTAAGGAGTGAAGCTAAGTGGTGTGGAGGAGATCAGAGGAGAGAAGTTTTTGAAAACTGGAAGAGGTTGAAAGTCACCAATATGAGTAGAAACAGCAGCACTCTTGGGAAGTAGCAATATTTCTGAGGAGGTGACTGTGAGGTCCACTAGGGAGAGTGACTCTCAGGCACAGGGCCTTCCAGGCAAGCCCAAGTTCACCCTGCTCCATGCATGGCCTGAAGCAGCAGAGCCTGGGGACCTGGGAGAGCCATGGGAACTGGCACAACAGGTACTTACCTGGAAAGAGAGTAGTTACATAACCAGTGAGACTTCTATCTGTCATCTCCTTTCACTAACCTCGTAGAAAGAAAATCATTGTGGTAGAATCACCAGTCACCTCTGTTAGTGGAGAGACTCAGAATCAGATCTTAGTTGAGTTGTACATTTATAGAATATCAAAAGAAAGCAAAAGTATTAAAAAGAATCACCCATATTTATACCAAATAATTAAACTCATTTATAGCTCATTTTATTTTAGAAATTATTCAAGGGGGGTTAATTTATTTGGCTGTGTCCTTTTCTATGTTATGAAATCCTTGAAGGCAGGCATCCTGTTTTTATCTTCAGTAGTCATTATAATGCCTGACTCATAATGGGTACTATATCAAATCAATAAGCATAAGGCAGAATGTCTCATGTATGTTACATATTGATACTTCATCCCCGAAGTCAAAGCCCTCATTCACAGCAGGTTAAATAACTTGAAATTTTTAGAAAAGTACAAGAGAAAGAGGAGCGTTTCTGGGAGCTCAGAGGATACCAAAGACTCATTCACTACTTGGTGTAAATCTCTGTGGAAAAAGAAAAAGAAAAAAGAAAAAAAGCTTGTTTCTGTTGTATCCATGATGGGGAGCAAAGGAGTATGAGTTCGTTTATGAAGGTGCATAAAACAAATACCTTAGCCTCAGTAAACATGCTGTATTGTATAAACCCTCTTACAGTCATTACTATTGATATATTATGTATGATTGCTGTTCAAGGATTGATTATGACACTAAATTAGGGAAGCCAAACTGACCCAAAACTGAGCTGACAAGTCAATCAACAAGTCAATTGCAGCAGGGAAAATAAATTCAAGAAACAGCAATAATGCAACAAAAAGCATGTGAGTGTTCTGCAACATCTGGAGGGTTATTTTCCTCACTCGAGCTAGGCAAATGAATTTTTTTGCTGAAGTACTTTCACACTCCACCTGGACAGCATTGGGACCTGGCCAGAGGACCCTGTGAGAATGGCCTTTCTCCTGAGCAGGATGGGCATGCTTTAATGTCACTGGATCCAATTTCTATTCTGAGGTTCTTGTCAATCTTACCTTTCTAAGAATTAAAAACCTCTTTATAAGAATTCTTTCCAAATTAGGAAGTAAATCTTTAACTTTTTTAACACCTTCAGGTGTCTTTGCAAAATAAAGTGATTTTAAACAGAACTTTCCAGTGTACATGAAAATTTTCAAAATTATGTCAATGCAAATCAAAGAATTAAAAATTGTTTTTTGCATATTGGTAAAACATGGGGCAGAATAGTGATTCAGGGGACAAGTAATAGCCAAGAAGAATATACATGATTACAAAAAACAAAGAATTAGAGCTCATAGTTATTTATACTTTACCTACTATAAATTCAAACGACCAACAAAATGCTACTCACCTAATGTTTTTTAGACTGGAGTCTTTATGCTTGCAACAAATGTGGACTGGTTTGTGTAGATAAGTTAGATGGCAGGAGAAAAGCATTATTATTATACAAAATTAATGAACATCAGAAAGCGGGTATGTGTGTGTGTGTGTGTGTGTGTGTGTATTCAGGGGAAAGCATTCTCTTTGCTCAGCAAGGTAACAATCTAAGAGACAAACAAGATAACACCAGTAGAGGGATACTATGAATGTCCAGGGTACGGACTTTTGAAAAATTAAATTCCCTCTGAAATATACAAGGCTTTAAGATAAAATCATTTTATGCTGAATATAAAGAAGTTTGAGGTTCAAAACTCTTTCAACTCTTCTAAATTTTTATGAAGTCTAAACATCTAAGGAAAATTATCTCCTTTATGTTTTTATTAGAGTAACTTCAAATTCTCTTATATTAAAATACAAAAATATAAAATAGATACTATTCTCCAACTGAAACCAAGGGATATAACACACAGTTCAAAAAGATATTTCACATTCATAATATGGCCAAGAGCCTAGACTGAAACTTTAAACATCAGCACGGTGTACCTTGTCATGAGGACAAGAGAGGTTATAGGCTACAGGTTCTCTCTTTGAAAGAATTTTCCAGGAAAAAGCACTGTAGTTTCCAACATCTGATCGCTTTCTTTATACTTCTACTTTCTTTGGCTTACTTCATAGATGTGCTTGAAATCCATTCTAAAAAATCCAGTAGCCACGAGCCACTCATAATCTTGTAAAAATGGATGTCAACTCCTGGTCTAAAAAAATGGTGTTACAATAAAATATATATTTTCTCTTTCTTGTAAAGTGTGGATTTAGAGAAATAAATATGCAAAGATATTATAAAAATAGAAACATTAGATTGGCTCTAAATCTCTAACTTTCATGTTTATCTCATTTTTTTAAACTTCATTTGTGAGAATAAGCATAAATTAAAGTCATCTATTCATGTATAGGTGTTCACTAATTCAATCATCAAACATTGAGCCTCACTATGTGCCAAGTATTCTGAATTGGATACTCATAAGGCAAAACTCCCTTCCAAAAGGAAGGTGCAGTCTGGTGAAGAACGATGCACCAAGGAGACCAAGCAGAATGTAACACAAACACATGTGTTCATGTCTGTTCACCATACATTTTGATAAATGATAAGAAAAGCATGGTCACTGAAGATTAGAAGACAGACTTTAAGAGACACTGAAACTATTTTCTCACACATGGCTCAAGCCATCTGAAGAACAAGAACATCTCAAGAACATCTCACAGATGTTCAAGCTCTTTTGCTCCCCCTAACTGAAATTCAAAATCATTGACTCTAGAGCAGGAGTTTTTGCTTAGATAAATTCTGTTCATTTTGCCACTGAACTGAATTTGCCAGTCATTCCCATAAGTGTTGGTTTCATGAAAGGAAACTACGAGGGTGCTGTCTACTGGATCCTAAATAAAATGATTTTCAAATCTTCATTTTCTCAAGTCTGTTGAGAACCAGTATCCATGAACTATTTCACAAGTTACAGATTACTTGGGATTTGAGTTAAACCATTTTTAAAACTACATTAAATTTAAGGTAATTTACTCAGTTAAGCTGGCCATTGACATGCTTTAGCCTTTCAATAGGAGGTGAATTTTAGCGTATTTAAAACTTTCTGGCATCATAGGGACATAAAAACCCTTCTGATACAAATGTACACATTTTTCTGAATCGGCAACCTTATCTTAGCGTGTATTCTTAAAATTTCAAGCAGAGCAATAAATATAATGATTTTTTGTTGGAACCAATTAAGAAACATACAGAAGTCACTATAACAGACATTAAACTGTTCGTCTTATCACTGAAAAACAATAGGTAGTTAATCAGCTTATGTTAATATAAGGTAACAAAGGATTCCTAAATTTTAGTGGCTTACAACAGCAAAAAGATTTATTTCTTGGTCACATTATACTTCCATTGTGGCTTGACTGTGACCCTGCTCCCTGTCTTCTTCATTTGGGGATCTAGGATATGGGAGCAGCTCCTATCTGAGCCCCTTCACTCATCTCATCACAGAGGAAAAAAGAGTGATGGTAGAAACATACACCAGTTCTTAAGGCTTCTGCTCAGAAATAGTTCATGTCCCTTTACACATTTCATTGTCTAAAGCAGAGTTTCTCCAACTCACCATTACTAACATTTGAGATCAGATAATTTTTTTTTTTTGGCAGGGGGCAGGTAACATTGTCTTGTGCATTATTGTTTAGCAGCGTCTTTGGTCTCTTTACCCACCAGATACCAGTACCAACACCCAAGTTGTAAAAAATAAAAATGTCTCCAGACATTACCAAATGTTCCCTGGGGACAAAATATAGTCTCTGGTTGTGAATCACAGGTTTAAAGAGATTCACCTAGCCAAGGCTGAGAAATGGTAGTATGGTCTAATAGCATGGAGAGGTCTAGCAGAGTGGGACATGGCAGAGAGAGTTCCAAAAGGAAAAAGCCTAACAAGAGGGTAATGCATAATTTTACAATAATGTAGTCCAGCAAAAGAGAGATTGCAATTGCTCAACGGCAATCTCTCTTGCTTGTAAATTCATGTGTCCCAATCATTTGCTGATCGGTCTAATATCACTGAAGAGAGAGTTAAATTTTTTTCCACAGAAAATTACATTTTTTAAAAAGTCACAGAGTACATTAATTCAGGTATCTCCAAGGCAACTTTAAACCTCAGAACAAAAATGTTCAAACTTTAATCCATGTACATTATCAAAGTTTTACAATGATATTAAATGATAACATACAGACACTCCCAAAATAAAATGTCAACCATGATATGTCCTCAGTTTGAATTTCCACCATTACCAATGTCAGGGAAAAAAGTAACTATTGATCAAATATTAAAGTTCCTTGAGGTAGGTTAAGTTCAAAATCCTTCATGAAACAAAGTCTAAAGTTAAATAACTATTCCAACATAAGTCAAAATATAAAGAATCTGATCATAAAGTTATTAAAGTCCCCCCAAATTCTTTTTTTCTACACTCAGTCTAATCTTGAGACATGTTGGATACCTGGGTTGAATTCGGGTCCCTTCAAAGTTATAGTATTGTATATCAAAAAAAAAAATTGAAGTCTCTTTGAGAGCTTAGTGTCATACTCAGCCATAAGTATTTCCTGGGTCTATCGAAGAGCCCAACAAATGAATAAAAAAGGAAAGGCTCATACTCAAGTGATTTAGTATCATTAGTTCCTATAGCAAAACTATTCCTGGCAAAATTATACTTTAATAACCCGGGACCCAGCATTGCCCAAGAAATTAGAAGTCTTAATGGTATCTTGGTTAAACAGAATCAATGGGGAAAATCACTTGGCTTCAGCTTTGCCAGAATGCCTGTCAGTCTATACCAGATACTTGGAGACCAGAGCTTTGGAATGTAAATTTAAATGTGAGAAAGTGCCCATAAAGAGTATATTTGTGACACATTGTTGACTACACTGAAATAAAAATTCACCTAAAAATACAGTCTCAATTGTAATTTTTTGGAGATATTTCTGACTTTTTGAGAAATTTATGCTTTAATTTAAATAAGATTTTCTTCAAGAATATTTGAAAATTCTTATTTTTTTCTAGGTCCCTCACTTTGGTCACCCCAGTGCTGAACTAAGAAGGAGGGAGCACTCTAGCTCACAGTCAAGCTGTAGCACTTTTACTATAAAAGTCAACCTACTAAGGCTGCATTGTTAAAATCCAACTGCACAATTTTGTAAAAGTGTCCTCATGGTACAATATAATTCCCTATAAATTCTGCATGCATTGAGCTGAACCAAGTTCCTCTCAACTTTAAAGGCATGTACCTGGTCACATTGCATGTATATTTCACTTCCTAATATCATTCTGTGTCTCTGCCTATAGATTCACAGGCAAGTGCAACTGAATCTAGGATTAAAACAAATAAGAGGGCTTCCCTGGTGGCGCAGTGGTTGAGAGTCTGCCTGCCAGTGCAGGGGACACGGGTTCGGGCCCTGGTCTGGGAAGATCCCACATGCCTCGGAGCGGCTGGGCCCGTGAGCCACAGCTGCTAAGCGTGCGCGTCTGGAGCCTGTGCTCCGCGGCGGGAGAGGCCGCGATAGTGAGAGGCCCGCGCACCGCGATGAAGAGTGGCCCCCGCTTGCCGCAACTAGAGAAAGCCCTCGCACAGAAACGAAGACCCAAACACAGCCAAAAATAAAATTAATTAATTAAAATACTTATTAAAAAAAAAAAACAAACAAATAAGAAATGAATTTTTTCCCTTATCTGTGTTGAGCCTCTATTAACAGAGGGTCACAGACTTCAAGCAGATGAAAGAAAATAATTTTTATAATAGTATGCTGACAAAGTCTAGATGTGCATACATGGCTATAGATTTAATAATAAAATGGCTTGTTTACATTACACTCCTGAATAAGCATACCCAGTAGGCACAGAAATCACTAGAATCCAAGAGGTTTAGTAAGACAGTTTCCTTAATGGGAACCTGTCTTACTAAATCTAATCCATGGCCTAGAGAGGATAAGAATGATCCTCTGTGCAGACAGGCAGACATGAGAGAATGAAGATGGGAGGGGCTGAGCTAAACATAATCAGCTTCTCCTCATTACTCCATTCTCAGATAAGCCCATCTTCCCGTGATGGGGAAGAACAGCAGTGGAGTATGGGAAGTGGCCAACAAGGCCACTCAGAAAAACACCCCCCACAAGGAAAATAGAGCCAGAATATGAAAGTTCCCCCTCCCTAATATTGCAAATGTTTTATTGAATGTTCTACTGAAATATGATTGAAATGATGATTATTAATATGATAAAACATATTTAACATTGTAAAGTCCAATTTCTATTCAATAAGGAAAATCTTTGTTAAAAAAAATCCATCGTCATATAATAAATATAGAATAAGATTAAATTGTAGTACTATCTGAGTTAGTTGTCCTTAGCATTAAAAAATGATCACACTTGGCAAAAGTAATTTCATGTTGTCTTTACACTATTTATTGCTCTTTAGATAAAAAATATATTATGGTTTGATAATATATTAAGACAATAACACACAGAAGAATAAATTTATGATGCATGTTTTAATAACTTCACAACTTTTAGATTTTTCCCTTTAGCTTACTCTAACAGAGTTATTCAAGTCTCAATAAATATGTTTCTATCTTCTATTTTATCATGTCTAGGAATAAGGGATTCTTTAGAAGATGTTGCCTTCACTTTTTTATCAATAGACAGTGATTTTATGGACAATTTACAAAGGAGACAATAACTTTGTCTCTTTGAAGATACAATGCAATACTAGGCACATTAAAAATATCACACTTTCTTATAATGATGATTTTAGGATGTTATTTTAAATGACCACTCATTCATTTATTTAACAGGCAATAAATAAATGGAACTTAATTTATGTGTGGTACCCTTCTAGGTTCATTTCTGTCTTGCGTAACAGGATGTTGCTTCATCTTACTGGTACAGCTACCTCAGACATTAAATTAGCCCTGATACCCTTAGAGGAAAATGGTGTTCAGAGAATATAGTCCGGTAACTAAGGATGCTTGTCAATACTGTATTAGTCATTGTTTCCATATTTCAGTAGACATTAGAAATAGTTTTTTTTAAATAGATTTTTAAAAAATGCATTTTAAATTGGTACTCATATTTCCAATTTTAATTTAAGAAGACTGTATTACCTATATTTTAATTTCTTTTGTGCTTAAAATCTTGGATTCTAACAATCATAAACATTTTTGTTTTACATTATATGCTTTTAAGTGTGAAAATGACTTTGAAAATGTTTCAGAAATTAACATTAAATTCAAATTATGAACTCGTTTAAAAAAATTACCTTGGGGTTCTTTTTGTCCTTGAAAATATCACACACACACAAATGCATTATGACGAATACTACTCAGACATACATTACACAGTTTTTAGTGCCTTATGAATGCATTTTTTGTTGGGTATATTTATGGGATAGGAATTTTTGGTTTATAAGGTATGCATGTGTAGTAGATATGCCAAAGAGTTTTCTAAAGTTGTCATACAAATCTAGTTTCTACCAGCAGTAAGTGAATGGTTCAATTTTTGCACATTATTAACAAACTTGATATTGTCAGTTTATTAAATTTTAAGCAGTCTACTTAGTGAAAACTCTATATCTTTGGGTTTTATTTTATTTTAATATTCAGTAAAATCGACTTTAATTTTGGATGTGCATTTCTATGAATTTTAGTGTGTGCAGAGCCACATATAACCAATACCACACTACACACAACCCTAAATTTTGACAACCACTGATCTTTTTTCCATCACTATAGTTTTGTCTTTTCCAGAATATCATAAATGGAATCCATTAAATTTAAATATGTGTTTATTGTCTGACTCTTACAACTAGAATATAATCTATGTATGTTTCATTTCTTACAGAAGCCACTTCATGTACATTTGTTGTATAAATGAATAAATGTATAATATACGTTACTTTATTTCAATTAAGTTTTCTGTCATTTTTAATAAAAATGAACACTTTTCACTGTTTTCATTTATTCTTTCTTCCCTCCATTTATTTGCTCCCTCATTCAAAAACAATTCATTGTGTGTCCTACTTTCCCTAAATGTTAACCTTATTCTCACTTTAAATGTATACATTAAAGCTAAAACTTGATAGGTGGTAAATATATTGATTTAATTGAAAAATAAAAGTACCTAATCTGTTCTTAATATACCTACAATGCAACAAAATGTACAAGTATCTTCAACTAGATGGTCCTGTTGAAGAGAATAATCAGTGATGCTAACAAAGAAATAAAACTTCCAAATAATTTAGACACAAAAAGGTAAAATATTAATTACAAATTAAGTATATTTGTGGAAATAAAAATTTTATTTAAAGGATTAGAGTTTAGAAACAGTTTTATGGCAATTGAAAAGTTGTTAATTGGGAGTGCTGTAGTGTTAAGGAACTTGAAAACATAACACCTGTTTCAAATGTGTGGAAGAGTGCTTTATCTATTGCAGTCCTGAGAAGATTAAATAAGGTTAAAATACTTAGAGCCAATCAATATTATGCTGATCCATGTGTGAAAAGGTATATTCAACTAACTTTTCAAAGTGATACCATATAACTATTAGAATAAACCCACATATTTTCATGAGTGTTTCTGTGTTTCTAATTTTTTTTTTTTCTGAAATCCTGGGACACTGAATTTCTTCATTGTCTTCGTTAGGCCTCACACCTAATGCAATCTTTGTTGGAAACTCAGCTAATTCTTATCACATGTCAAGTTAGAACATATATTGTAAACATGAATAGAAAGTGCAAAACTTTCTCAGGGAGCCACAGGAAGCTGCATGTGGCATGAATCATCACTTAATTTTATGTTTGCTAAATGCTCTACCAAATTATTTTGGTTTCTTCCTCCCAACATATGGAAAACAATTAAAAAATATGAAATTAGTAAAACCAGACCTGATGTCACAATTCAGGAAGTGTCTTTGGATAGAAAAGTATAATAAAATATTTTTGGTTTCCTCTGAAGTCAATGCATAAGGGGTTTTTCTGCCACAGTGTTTCACAAGTCAGCTGATTCTAAGCCAAAAATGCAAAACAAAAAACTGAGTTTCTTGCCAGTCTTAAACTAAAATAACATGAATTCAACTATTATAGTAACTTTAGTTTGAATTCGAGTTAATTTGTCTATGGTAATATTAATTATGACTGACAGTTATATATACATATATATTTCCATCTAATGTAGCATGTATTTTTAACTGTGCATGTCATCTACAATTCTTTATATATGATATTTTTGTGTGAAGCATAGTTCTCAATAGGAAGCTGAGAGGCATAGGAGAGTGAGAACAAGAGTAGGAGTAGAGAGAGAAGAAGAAGGAGGTGGAGGAAATGGAGGGAAGGGGAAAGGAAGAAAGAAAAGGAGGGGCAGAGGGAGAGAAAGAGGGAGAGAGATTGAGTTCTTAGCTAATAAACCTAGTAGCTGAAATAACTCAATGCATCAAAGGCAATTTTATTAAAGGAGGCAAGACAACCTAGGATAGAGCACATAGAGAACAACTGATAAGAAATGTGATGTTTAAAAGAAACAGGATTGAAACAGAACAGACAGGTAGTATACACAGGCACAAAGTAAAAATGTCAAGGAATATGTTGTAATTAATTTTCAAACATTGTGTAGGAAGCAGGTAGTCTGTAATACTGATTCCATCAATAGAAGGATAAAGGTCAGCTTGTGGCAAATTGTACAAGATGGGTTTTAATATAACATTAGGTTCTCTACATCATTCATTGTGAGGTAGTTCTTGACGTAAAATGGACTTTAAGTCAGTCCAGAAACCTGTTTCCGTAGAAATGGTATTTTATTTTCATATTAATCAGTACATAGGTGTTGATAACCAATTTCAGTAGCCTGTGCATACATAAAGGAAAAATAATATGTATTTATTGAACATACAAAATATGTTTCATATTTTTAGGTGTTGTTTTAGAGCCTATAATCCATTCAGCCTAAATTAATGGAGATTATATTCATCAGATATTATAAGAACAAACAGTGAAGAGTTGTGGAAAAATAACCTTCCTTCAAGTCTCAATTTGCAGCTTATTAACTATGTGAGTTTAAGTGAGTTGGTGATATCTCACTGCCTCATTTTCTTCATATATAAAATAATGATAATAAAACATATTGCATAGAGATACTGTGACTTCGGATAATATCTGACATATGAAGACTACTCGAATATTAGATAGTATTAATAATTAAATATCCACTAAGTAAAAAATCTTTGAATTCTTTATATAAACTCAAGCGCCTCTTCTTTTCAAAGCAGGCACTATATATTTCTGTGTCTGTAATCATGTTTGTCCTGTGATTGAATGCATTCTTCCAAAGGCATTTACGGTGGACAAGCCTTAGGATGACCCCACCAAATCTGCACAATCTTGTGTAATTCCTTCTTGGGGTAAGTTTGGGCAGGACCGGTGACTTGATTCTGAGCCAGTAGCACATGGGGAAGGTGATGTGATATCACTCTCAAGATAAGGCTATGTTACATGGCAAGGGTGAGTGGGTGTTGCAAATGGCCATGTGGCAAAGAACTGGTAGAGGCAACTGCTGGCTGCCAACCAGCAAAAAAATGGGGCTCTTTGTCCTAAAACCACAAGGAGATGAATTCTGCCAACAACCTGAGGGATCTTAGACGTGGGTCTTTCCCAATTTGAGCCTCTGATAAAACTGTAGCCCTCAGAGATACCTGGATTATAGTCAGATGAGGTCCTAGGCAGCATTCAAAATATACGTATACATATTTCTGACACACATATATACATAGTCTACCATGAAGATAAGCCTAGGGAAGAGAATAAATTCTAGCTTTTATCGTTAGTGTTATTTCAATATGAGGATCTATGAAGTCCGTGCTTCCCAACCAAGCTCAGCTGTTTCGGAAGTCTTTCATCTGTCTACAAATCTACATGAACAGGTTAACTGGGGAATTCCCTGGCAGTCCAGTGTCTCTGTGCTTTCACTGCTGAGGGCCCAAAGAGTAATTGGTGAATAAAAACCCCTCTTTCAATATTAGCTTAATATAGCTGAATTCTTAAATTTGTGGGCAGTTGAATTATGTACTCAACAAACAGATTTCCAAGATGTAAGTCAGGGAAAAACAAAAATAACTGTAGTTTAAAAATATACTCATTTTCAAATAACCATTTCCTGTTAGAAGTGGGATGCCAGGGAATTATTCTTTATATCACCCAAGATACCACTTTAGGTTTCCATTTCATATAACATGTGTGTTCTACAGGTTGAGGCCTTGGTTTCCTCTTCTAACTTTTACCTCCAACATGTGTCTTCCTTGGAATAGTAGTCCACTTGCTGCATAATGATCACTCCAAAACTTATTGGTGTTAAATCACAAAAAATTTTATAATGCTTCATATTCTATTGGACAGAAATTCATAAAAGGCTCAGTGGTGATGTTTTCTCTTTGCTCCACAATATCCAGCCCTTTGTCTTTGAAGACTTGAATGGCTGAAAGCTAGAACAATTTGGTCCAAAAGATTTACTTCCCAGGTAACTCCTTCACTGACTTAGTGCCTGGGCTGGGTTAGCTGATGGTTTGGAATAGCTGTGATTGTCAAAGAGAGCATCTATAGGTGGCCTCTTCTTGTGACTTGGGCTTCTCACCATATGGCATCAGTATCTGAGTGGAAAAATCATGAGAGAGTGTGTTCTAGAACCAAACTTCCAGCAGAGCCAGGTGGCAGCTCTACACCTTTTCTGACCCAGCCTATGAAGTCATGCCATTTTCTTTTTGATTAGAAGCAGTCATAAAGCCAGCCAAGATTCAACAAGAAAGGATTAGGCTCCAGATTTTGATGAGAAGAGCAGAGTGGAAGAGTATGTTGGATGGGAGACGCTGTAGTGGTGGCCAAATTTGGAAAATACATTCTTCCACTTAAGGCATGTTAAAGTTCTGAATCAAAAACAAGAGGACTTGGGCTACAGTATTTCTTCTAACACTTCCATAGAAAGTCATTAGCCACTATAATCTTTAGTTCACTCAACTGTACTCTGAAAGGTTTGAATGCATAATCTATATAGTCTTTTAGGACTAAAAGAAGATATGATCCAGAATGTGGCCTATGAGTAATTTCTTCATTTGTGGTTCTCCTACTTACTGTCAAACTGCTGGGATAGTTATTAAACCAGTGGGTGAGCACTAGTTTCATTTGCTTTCTGCTAGAACACAGTAAAATTCGATGAAAAGTAAATAATAGGGAATAATATGACTACTAATACAATTGTATGTTATGTAGATAAAATGTTGGCTTGAGGTATAACATAGGAGAAAAAGTTCTCCCTTATTTTATTCATTCAACAGTTTCAGTTAAGTTTGCTTAATGTCATTATTAAAATATACTAAAATATTAATAGATTTTTAATTGTAAGAATATGTACTTCTTAATTTTTATTACAAGAATATAAATTCCCTAATTTGCCTTCAAAAAGGGCATCATGGTAAAGAGGTTTAATTTTTATTGGTTTGTTATATAATTTTATAGCTGGCAAATAAAATGAACTTACATTATTAAGACATTTTAGGGAGATTCATACCCTGGTGCCCTTAAAAATTCCCATTCATATGTAATTATTTGAATAATAAGAATTCATTGAAAAAGCACAGATTGGAATGCTCAGGATAATTCAGGTTTATTAAATATTAGATGCAACAGATTTTCCTTTTAAAAGTAAACTAGTTATATTTATGATAGTTTTTAAATAAAAGCAAAAGAAATACTGAGACGATAGAAAATAAAAATTATGTATTTTTATACTTGATAGCTGTATGTACTTTGACAAGTTATTCAGATGTCAGTTGAATCATTTGTAAAATTAAAAAGTTATATTTGTAGATTTTTAAGACTCCTTACATATGTAAAGTTCTATGCAAAATAACATAAAAAGGATAATTAATATATCAATCAATATAGTAAAAAGCTGACATTTCAATACCAGATATTGAACACTTTTAGCATTAGAGCTCAACAGCTGCATCTATACATCTATCCATATATCTATTTATAATCTCTTTATGTACCCTAGATTCACAAATAAAGTATCCAATTTAATATTAGCCAACTTAACCCTTACTCTATGGAATAAATAATATACTGTCATCAAAAATATAATATTTTTAATGGCTAATTTTAACTTGTAATTTTTTAAAAACATTTATTTAGTTTTATTTATTTATGGCTGTGTTGGGTCTTCGTTTCTGTGCGAGGGCTTTCTCTAGTTGTGGCAAGCGGGGGCCACTCTTCATCGTGGTGCGCGGGGCTCTCACTATCGCGACCTCACTTGTTGCGGAGCACAGGCTTCAGACGCGCAGGCTCAGTAATTGTGGCTCACGGGCCCAGTTGCTCCGCGGCATGTGGGATCTTCCCAGACCAGGGCTCGGACCCCTGTCCCCTGCATTGGCAGGCAGATTCTCAACCACTGCGCCACCAGGGAAGCCCACTTGTAATTTTATAACAGCATATTTTGAAGAGTTTTGGGAAAGGATATATCAAATTAAACTATTAACTGTCCATTTATTCTTTGTTCTTTAAACCTTATTGGTAAGATATCTCTGAATCAATTTTGTGTTCTTATTCCTTTTCAGGAGGCCCATTTGCCTTTGATCCAAATAAGACAAATAAGCCAAACCGCTGAGAATAACACTACAGCCTGGCAAATTCATGTTTCACTTAGAGATCCAAATAACTGGTTTATGTAAAATCTGTTAAATATCTCAGATAGTATAATCTAAGATTTTAAAGTCATCATATTCTTATAGTGTAATTTATTGAGAGGGGAACTATGCACAAGATTAGAATCCATAAAGGTTATTAAACTTGCAAAAGCTTCAAGTAACTTAACTAATGAAGTAATATAAAAACATGTAATTTGTAGTCCCATTATTGTGTTAAATATGAAGAACAATATCATCTGGGTACCGGGGCTTGATTCTCTGAAATGTAGAAATGAGTGATGCAAAAGATAGTTTACTCAGGATTCTGAATTGAAGAGGATTGATTCAAGTTTTCTAAAAGGCTGAGTGAAATTTTCACACATTGTGAGTTTTGGAAGTTGAATAATGATCTTTATTAGGTACTTGTACGATGAAAATATTCATTTTGAGAAAGATAAACACATTTAAATAAAGGGATACCACCTTTAGGTGGATTAATCATTAATTACGCATCACCTACAAAGTCAGATTGTAGTCAGCGAATAAATGGTACACAGCACCAAGATATCTTAATGGGAGTTAAGGAATTGTGTTTAGCAGTTCTGAATGAAGGCACATTTGGAAGGGATAGTTAGCCATGAGCATGGCCAGAGTTATCCAGAGAGTGTCTAGATTTTGCTGTAGAGGGTATTGTAATTTAGGTTGAAGGTATTAAAGAGAGTTGAAACCTGTTCAAAAGATTTTCTCGGGAATTCCCTGGTGGTTCAGTGGTTAGGATTCCGCGCTTCCACTGCAGGGGGCAGAGGGCAGAAGTTCGATCCTTGATCAGGGGAACTAAGGTCCTGAAAGTTGCTTGGCATGGTTAAAAAAAAAAAAAAAGATTTTCTCAAATTACTCTCCTTAGATAATATAGTCATTTAAGTATTTTTCAGATTTAAAACACCGTATATCTTTGTAGTTTGTGGTCATGTTTTACACTTGCTTATTAACTTACATACTATATTTGTTTTGTTTTAAAATTTTAAATAACATATCTTAACAGTAGAAGGGAATTAGCATTTGATTTAAAAATTAAATGTGTGAATACACAGTAAAGTATGCAAGAATTCTTCCAAATGTTGCTTGGGAAAGATTGTATGTTTAATTTTAGCAAGAATATCAATATGGTTACTATCTCTCTTATTTTTAAAACCAATTCAGTAAATACCAGAGAAATTAATATTTTCTACAAGCATCATATTTCTTGAGGATAGCCATGCTATGTATGTTTTCACTTAAATACTGGAGAAGAGAACTTGTCCTATGATATAAAATTCTAAAAGATTTTAAAAAATTATCTTTCAGACTCCTGGACTAGGACATATTTTCCTTTCATCAAATGTGTGCATAATTTGAGTCATGGAAGAAAACTGCAGGGCAAAAATGTTTCTTTTTGTCCCTATATTTATCTATTCTTGGCTTAAGGCTTGAGAATAAAGCTGAGTAAATTCTGGCCCTTGAGAGAAATGAGAAACTAGTTGTCTGTGAAATTTTTATTAGCATACTAAACAACTTTAATATACTATCTCTTCCTATGTATATTTATTCACAAATATGTAAGACTGTATTATTATATTATTTAGCTATAAAACTCACTCATGAAAGTATAAATTATAAAGAAAGAAATAATATCTATATAAATGTTCCAATACATTCTTTTTACATGTTGATGGATGACATATACACTCTCTGGGGTGGATACCTTCATTTGGAGACTGCACAAAAAAATACTTTGTGAATGAAGGGCATCTACTTGTCTTCAATATTCTATGCTTATACATTTATATTTTTATTGAGCACATTTTATGTTACAGTGTGCTCAGTAAACATTTTTGAATTTAATTTATTGATTAGGACTAAAGAGTAGAAATTATGAAGCTGTATGTAGCCTTTGCAACATTTGTCTTAAGATTCAGTCCCAAATTTTCTTTATCGTTGCTCCCGTGTATTTGAAGAATAAACAATATCTTAGTCAATTAATCCGGTATGTTTTCTTAAACACACACACACACACACACACACACACCAGCAAATTCTGATGTTATATATATCCTATCACACCTTTTCTTTTATCAGTTGTCTCTGCCTTTGTTATTTTTGCAGGTGTCTGTAAATAGCCAACCACTCTTTAGTTCATAATACATAATGCCCAAACCCTTAGATAAACATTCATGAATATACTTACCTGGCTTCAAGAGTTTTGGCAGAGTTCAGTTCACACCCATGTGTAGATATTATGCTAGAGCCACAGTGAAAATTTTATTGTTCCCTGGACTTCATAAGTCTGAACTTTTGCTCAGCTGTTTTCTTTCTGCCAGAATTTTCTTCACCAGTCATCCCTTCTTTCAATGCTAGCTCAAGTTCTACACCCATCACCAATCTGATATCCTACATGGATCCTCCCCCTTCTTCTTTTGGATTACCTTTGTGTGTGTGTGTGTGTGTGTGATAAAATATACATTAAAAAATTTACCATTTTAGGCATTTTAGTTTATAATTTATTGGCATTAAGTCCATTCACATTGTTGTTCCACTGCTATCTTCTTCATCATACCAAACTGAAAATCTGTACCCATTAAACAATAACTCCACATTCTTCCTTCTCCATCCACTGGTAACCACTATTCTACTCTCCATTTCTATGAATTTGAATATTCTAGGTACCTCATATAAATGAAATCATACAATATTTGTCATTTTTTGTGTAGTTTATTTCACTTACCATAATGTTTTTAAGGTTCATATGTCTTGTAGCATGTTTCAGAACTTCATTCCTTTTTAATGCTGAGTAATAATACATTGCTTTTATATGTCACATTTTGTTTATCCATTCAGTAGTTGATGGACATGTGTTTTTCAACCTTTTGGCTATTGTGAATAATGATGATTTGGTATACAAATATCTGTTTGTGTCTCTGTTTTCAATTCCTTTTGGGCATAAACATAGAAGTGGAATCACTGGATCACATAGTAATTCTATGTTTAATTTTTTGAGGAACCATCACACTCTTTTCTACAGTGGCTGCACCATTTTACATTCCCACCAGCAATGTACAAGGGTTCTAATTTCTCCACATCCTCTCCAACGCTTGTTATTTTCTGATTTTTTTTCCTTTTAAAGATATTAGCCATTCTAATGGATGTGAGTTGGCAAACAAAGGATCCTTCCTTAATAGAGCAAATTAGAAGTAATATTTCCATCCTTTTATTTTACAATGATCTGTTTATGATTTTATAATTTATTGTAGTCTGGAGATTATTTGGTATTTTCTGTCTGTCTAATTCTACTAAAATATTTGGGAGTTAGGTTTTGTTTACACCCATTTTTTCAATACACCATATATTTTACAATATACTCTTGATAAGTGTTTGTTGGATAATCACTACATTTCCACATTATCCATTGTAAATTGCTCTCGTTTTGATACTTGAAAATGTTAGGCAATATAATATGGTAATTATGGCAGAATTCCTTTAAAATAATGTTATTTCTGTTCATTATTCTGATCCATATATAGAAGTACTTTAAGCTAACCTTGTACACAATTCTTGTTGTTCTTCTAGAGAGAATGTATTGATTTTTTTAACCAGTTGGAAAATTTATATATTTAAAGGTAAATATTGAGTCAACTTGCTTATTATTTTGTCAATATTAATATTTAATATTTGTATGATGAAGGCACTTTAATGCATTAATTAAAATTTAAAATATCTAAGTAAGTGTATATTGCTTAACATTTTAAATATAGGGTATATCTTATTAAATTTGGTTGTTTTTCCTGAGACTTCGATTCACATTCTCCACCTTATTCAGAATTCTAATAAGACTCTTTGAAATCCATAAAAGATAAATTATAAATGGTTCATTAGATCTTCTTTGACAGTCAGGAAACTAATTTAGTATTTAAAATGTGGACAACAACAGAGCACTTATCACAGAACCATATACTTACTAACTCTTAGAAACATAAAAATTGTGGAATATAACAGTTCCTCTAAAGTCAATAGCCTGAGAGTTATGATGGTGCAAAGTAATCTTTAGTTTACAGCAATATATCAAAATCCATTTGGAACGAGATTTATATGAGTAAAATCCTAACCCATATAAATTGTATATTTAAACACAGAAAAGTTAGATAGTATAATACTACTTTTCTTAAGAGTTCTAAATATTTTCAGCATGGCATTAAAAAAAATAACACTATGTGTTCACTGTAATATATACCAAAGGAGAATGCCATAGTTTCTATATTGACTACTTTGTGAATAAATTAGAAGAAAGCTTAAATAGTCAATTTGTCAAATATAAGGGTACACAAGTGCAAATACATACATACATACATATGTACATACATAAAATTGGGATTAAAGGTAACCTTTAGAGATCCCTGAGTTTAGGCATATGGTGAACTAACAGTACTTGGGACAGACGGTATATTTGTTCATTTGAAAAAGTTGGTTAGAAGGTTAGGGGAAATACTAAATCTTCATCATATATGATGAGAAATATGAGTTTAAGATTTTTTGTTTTTGGTTTTGGTTTTGATTTTTTCTTTCATATATGAATGTTCCAACAACGCTAGTAGAAAAGACTATTCTTTCTCTATTGAAATAACTTGGAATTTTTGTTGCAAATCAGTTGACATATATTTCTCTTTCTGGACTTCTCCATTGATCTATGTGCTTGTGCTAATATCACATTGTCTTGATTACTGTGGCTCTTTTTTAAAACATGAAATCAAGTAATGTTACTCGCCAAATTTTTTCTTCTTTTGTCTTAGCTATTCTAGGCCCTTTGCTTTTTGATGTCAATTTTCAAATAAACATCAATTTCTACAAAAATTTTATGAGACTTAGATTGTGGCTGCAAGGAATTGGCAGATAAATTCAAAGAGAACTGGCTTTTACTAATATAAAAATATGGTATATCTCTATATTTATTTAGTTTTTCACTGATAGTTTTATCAGTGCACCTTATCTTTGACAAAGGAGGCAAGTATATACAATGAGAAAAGACAGCCTCTTCAATAAGTGGTGCTGGGAAATCTCTACAGCCACATGTACAAGAATGAAATTAGAACACTTCCTAACACCATACGCAAAAATAAACTGAAAATGGATTAAAGACCTAAACGTAAGACCAGGCACTATAAAACTCTTAGAGGCAAACATAGGCAGAACACTCTATGACATAAATCACAGCAAGATCCTTTTTGACCCACCTCCTAGAGAAATGGAAATAAAAAGAAAAATAAACAAATGGGACCTAATGAAACTTAAAAGGTTTTGCACAAAGGAAATCATAGACAAGATGAAAAGACAACCCCCAGAATGGGCAAAAACATTTGCAAATGAAGCAACTGACAAAGATTAAACTCGAAAATTTGAAAGCAGCTCATGCAGCTCAATATCAATAAAACAAACAACCCAATTCAAAAATGGGCAGAAGACCTAAATAGTTATTTCTCCAAAGAAGGCATACAGATTGCCAACACATGAAAGGATGCTCAACATCGCTTATCATTAGGGAAATGCAAATCAATACTACAATGAGGTATCACCTCCCACCAGTCAGAATGGCTATCATCAAAAAATCTACAAACAATAAATGCTGGAGAGGGTGTGGAGAAAAGGGAACCCTCTTGCACTGTTGCTGGGAATGTAAATTGATACAACCACTATGGACAAGGGTATGGAGGTTCCTTAAAAAACTAAAAATAGAACTAATGTATGACCCAGCAATCCCACTACTGGGTATATACCCTTAGAAAATATAATTCAAAAAGAGTCATGTACCACAATGTTCATTGCAGCACTATTTACAATAGCCAGGACATGGAAGCAACCTAAGTGTCCATCGACAGATGAATGGATAAAGAAGATGTGGCACATATATACAATGGAATATTACTGAGCCATAAAAAGAAACGAAATTGAGTTATTTGTAGTGAGGTGGATGGACCTAGAGTCTGTCACACAGAGTGAAGTAAGTCACAAAGAGAAAAACAAATACTGGATGCTAACTCATATATATGGAATTTAAAAAATAAAATAAAATAAAATGGTCCTGAGGAACCTAGGGTCAGGACAGGAATAAAGATGCAGATGTAGAGAATGGACTTGAGGACACAGGGAGGGGGAAGCATAACCTGGGATGAAGTGAAGAGAGTGGCATGGACATATATACACTACCAAATGTAAAATAGACAGCTAGTGGGAAGCAGCTGTATAGCACAGGGAGATCAGCTCAGTGCTTTGTGACCACCTAGAGGGGTGGGGTAGGGAGGGTGGGGTAGGGAGGGTGGGAGGGAGGGAGATGCAAGAGGGAGGATATATGGGGATATATGTATATGTATAGCTGATTCACTTTGTTATAAAGCAGAAACTAACACACCATTGTAAAACAATTATACTCCAATAAAGATGTGAAAAAAAAAGAAAACAAAGAGGAAGTTGTAGATGTAAATACATGTATATCAATAATACCACTTAATGTAATTGATGACAAACTCCAACCAAAAGGCAGAGATTTGCATATTGGATGAAAGAAAAAAAACTAGATAAAACTATATGCTATCTACAGGAGGCACAATTTAAATTCAAAGACACAAATAGTTTTAAAATAAAAAGAATAGAAAGAGATATACCACGCAAAGAGCAACTATACGGAGCTGGAATGGCCATACACAGTACCAGACAAAATCGATCTTAAAACAAAAAAATTTTACTACAGATAAAGGACCAAATTCATAATGATAAAAATGTCTGTCCATCAGGGAGATATAACAATTATAAACATGTATGAACCTCAAATGAGAACCCCAAAATACATGAAGCAAAATCTCATAGAATTGAATGGAAAAATAAACAATTCATCAATAATGGTTCTAGGACACATCACTGCAAGTTAATAATGGATAGAGCAACCAGGCAAATGATTAGTAAGGAAACAGAAGATATTAAGAACACTATGTACCAACTAGACCTAAGAGACATCTATAGAACACTCCATCTAATAAGTGCACATTCTATTCAAGAGTATATGGGACAGTCTCCAAGATAGATCATATGTGAGGTAGTAAAACAAGTCTTAATAAATTGAAAAAGATTGAAATCAAACAAGGCATGTTCTCAGATTATATTCTATGGTCTTCTTTCACCAGTTCTATTCAACATTTTAGTGGAGTGTATAGCCAGGAAAACTAGATAAGAATAAAATAAATAAAAGGCATTCAGATAGGAAAAAAAGAAGTAAAACTGTTTGTTATTGCAGATAATGATCTTGTATATAGAACATCCTAAGAATTTCACTAAAAGAAATTTGAACTAATAAATGATTTCAGCAAGGGTAAAGGATGCATAATCAATGTGTACATATCGATTACATTTCTATATACTAGCAGTGAACATTCTAAAAATAAAATTAATCAAACAATTCCTTTTAAAATAGCATCAAAAAGAAAAACATATTTTGGTTTAAATTTAACAAAAGAAGTGTAAGACTTGTACACTGAAAACTAAGAAAGCACTTTTGAAAGATATTAAAGAAGTGCTAATAAATGGAAGCTGTCCCATGATCATGGATTTGAAAATACTGACAAAATAACAATAATACCTAAATTGATCTACAGATTCAATGAAGTTCTTATAAAATTTTCAACAGAAATGTCTTCGGTAATTGACAATTTGATCCTCAAATTCATATGAAAATTCAAAGGACTCAGAAGAGCCAAAACAATTAAGCTGAGAATTGAAAACTGAGTGGGGGAGCTCCAGATGGGGATGGGCAAAAGCATTTCAGGTGGAAGGAACAGCATGTGAACACCCCATTGTAGAAACTTGAGGAGCCCTAAGAAATGAACTCAGTTGAACTCTTCATTAATATTTACCTTAATTAAAACACCTTTTCATTGTATGCTAGAAAAATACACGTTACAAATTATAGGAGATCATAATTAAAGGAAGGGTAAATTCTTAGCATTTGAAAGTATAGCATTCAGTTGATAATTCTAGTATAGCAAAATATTCTATAGAAATATGTATATTCCTATATATATTTCTATAGAAATATTCCACAGCTGCCAATAAAATAAGTTACAGATGTATTTACTATCATAGGCCATATCAATTTCTTTGATTCAGAAAAGCAAATTAAAAAATAAATATGAATAGTATAAATTTCTTATCTTATTTTTTCTGTCTTATATATTGGTAGACATAGAAATGGGAGATAAAGTGCATATATATGCACATGTACATGCATTCATATATATGAAATATATGTACATCTATGCCTATATGTAATGCCAACAACTAACTATACACATATAAAAAATGTTTGTATATTCAATATATAAACAAACTGCTGTTTCCGAGAAAAAAATGGATATACAGCCAACAAAGCTAAACGTACTGAAATTTCTAATTAGGAAAGTTTAACTGTCATCAGTATGATTACTGATGGCTGTCAGTTGTGGATATGATGAAAAATATGGGACGGGGTAATTTGTTCTTATCAGGGTGAGGGGTAGAAGTTAGGTATAGTCAGGTTAGGAAAACTAAAAAACAGAAAAAACAGAGTTGCAGAACTCATGCCACAGAAAGTAGACCAGGAGACAGACAAATAGACAAGTACAAAAAGGACACTCCTACCGAAAGGAAAATCAATCAATAGGGACAAATGTTAGCAAATAAACAGGAAGGAATTTGGTTAATCTTTAAAAATCAAAAGACAAAGAAGTACAAGTAGAAGATTCAATACTAGTTTGCAAAAGGCTTTGATAGATAGCAGCGCTTTACATCTGATATATAAATGTTTCAGACTGGGTTATTTTAGGTCAACTGGGAAGCAAGTGGGCAAATTTTGGTACTAGCCATTTTTGTCAAGAATTCTCTGAAATGGGTACTTGTCAAACTGCTCAAGTTAAGAAAAGCAAAATATTTATATAGATAAAGAATAGCATATACTGTCAGATATTTTCATGGTCAGATAATTTTTATTGGATCTAATTAAAACATTAATAAATTATACATAACTTTTCCAGGAACCAAATGGCAGTTTAAAAGATGCAAAAATAATTTCTACCTTTGAAAATATCAAAGAAAGTCAAATTAATTACTTCTAAATAGACAAGTATGCAAGGCTTAAAAGAAGGAAGCCACATTCATGTTGGCTACTTTAGCAAATGCCATTTGCAAAGTGAGATTTAACCTATGTTGCTGAATTCTCATTATATAAAATGATAAGTAGAACTGGATTCTGCTGTAGCACTTTTAATCTTCAAAGCTCTCTATATACATTAACTAGGAGTCATTAAGTTTAAATTTTGTAGTATAGCCATCTTTAACTAGGAAATAAAGTAGAAGAGATTAGATAAAAGTTGTTCTCTGTAATGAATATTAACTCTCCGGTTTCTACAACAGCCAGGACTTTTGGCTCTAAATTAACTCTTTATGATCATGAGATTTTCTTCTTGCTTAAAACTGAAATATATTTCACTTCTATCAATAATTCATTGCAATTCATTATAATCACCAGTTTAAAAAAATACACAGCAAATGTACTTTCCAAATAGAATATTTTAGCACTGTGGAAATAAAGCTACTAAGTGACTTAATTTTAGAGTAGATTCTATAGAATTTTAAAAGCTTACTTTCTAAGAAAGACCCAACATGCTAGCTAGAGGAAAACATTCTGAGAGAGCAAAAGTATTCCAAAACTACATTATTTTTATTATCTTTATTTTATCTTTTTAAAAAAAACATATTAGAATATAGCATTTCAAATCCTGTACAGATGCAAAGTTTATTTACTGAATAAATGATGCGATCTCTAAAACAATAATTCTACCATTATCTCAAAAGATGAATATTTTTTTCATGTTTTAGGCCAAAAAATTACCTCAATCATTTAATTAATATAAAAAATAAAGTCATTGGTGTATCTCTCCTTAATGAAGCATTTGTATGTTTCAGGATATTCTGAATATGTTTCAACTTTAAAAATTTAGTAATTTAGAAACTGGTATGAAATGATTTGTTTCATATTCCTCCTTACATAATATCAATTGGTATCTTTCATTCAAACTACAAATCATTTGTTTGTCTTTGACACATACAATCTTTCCACTAGAAACATGGTGGTTTGTTTATATGATAAGAAAATTAATCAACATTTATTAGACCTACTCAGAAACCATTGTTACATAAATAAGAAACAAAATGTATGGGATCTGATGTCAAGTGGCATATATTTTAATTCTATAAAAAAGTAGTATGTATAATATAAAATTTAAGGATATGAATTGATTCACTTTATTATTAGTTTGGATTTAAACAGAGTACTAGATCTTTGGCGTTTTTTTCCAAGTTTTCTACCGGCACTAAAATGTAAATGATTATGACTTTTCTCATGTACTTCATGGGATTTTTATTATAACAATGGGATTCCCTGTAACAAATGCAATCTATAAAGCCACATAATTATTGTGGTTGACCAGGTTCACTGACTTGCTAAGTGACTCTTGCATGAACACCAAGCTTTCAGTAAAATTATGTCAGGTTCTGGTGATTTATTATCTTTAATTGTCATTGTTTTTCCTAACTTAAAATTTTAAGCAAAGACAAGTCCTTTATATATTCACTTATGTATGTACATGTAAATATATATTAAATCTACATATATAATTTTATTGATGAGGTTGAGTTTTGGGCTAAGTAAAGGAGAACTGAGAGACCTGATTTTTAAAGGGCAGGAAAAAAGACCTGCCGGGTTTCACAAGTGACGAAAGCAAAAACAGCCATTGTGACAGCAAAAATACTTTGAAGATCATTTTATATTTTTGTGTGGTATTTTTTGCAAACATTAGCTCAACAAATGATGTGTGGTAGATGACATAGAGTTTTGGTTGGCTGGAGCAGAGATGATGGTCTGGGATAAAACACAAATGAGGCTGAAATATTTGTTAGGATTTACAATACAAAAACAATAGCTTAAGTTTTTACTGAAAAAAATATGGATGCATTTTTGATGTTTGAGATTCAGGATTATCTCAAATTCATAGATGAGAAACTACATGCTTAATCATGGTTCTGGTTAAAAAAAAAGATGGCAATAAATCAAGATTTTTTTTTGTTTCCAGCAACATTTTTTTTCATTTCATCATGCTGCCCTTTTGACAAGTCAAGAGACTGTTAAAATACTTCCATAAATAGTAGAATTCTTTAAGTCTTAGGCAGTAGGTTATATGGTACCCATACTGGATCTCACAGACATCATATGATATGTAATATGGCAAAACCTGATCTCAACATTTAAATAATATAAAATAATAAAACTGTAGATGGGTAGCTCTTTAATGAAACATTTTTAAGAACCACGATATTCTGAATATGTTTGACTTTATAAATTCAGGAATTTGGAAATAAGTATGAAATGTTTTGTTCCATAATCCTCCTTACATTGGTATCATATTGATATTATTGTTCATATGAAATAATATTACAATTATGTTGAATATTATTATAATAGAAATATATATATACTGGTTATAATAAAGATGATGAAAGCATTGATATTTCTAGCTAAGATACTATGGTTATTGATGAGAGAAAGAAAAGTATAAGAAATATGGAAATTAAAAAAAGAAGCAAAGGGATATATATATTATAGAAAAAAATAACCAACTTGGTGATTGAAAAGGTATAGAAAGTGAAATAGTTGTCAAAAATATTTGTAAATCTGATTTTCCAAAAATAAAGAGAAAACAGTAAAAATGATATTAATGAGAAAAGTGGGAAGCAGTGCATATTTGGAGAGATAATACTTGATTCATAATATGTTAAGTTTCATTTTTGATAAGTATCTAGATGGTTATTTTCTATATACTTAAAAGTATAAAATATGAAGATTTCAAGATTTAGTTTTGAAAATTTGCCTCCTTCCTTCAACTAATTGCATGATTATGATAGTGACTGATGAGAGAAAGGAAAGAATGATTAATTATTTCTCTTTATTTGGTTTCCTTTAGGCTGGTTTGGGAAATTAAGGAGTGATTGAAGATAAAAGGGAAAGAATGAGAAACAAAAAAATTAAGTAGAAATGTTTTCAAATTAAAAAAAGAAAAAAACCTTCTCCAACTAGGAAGCTATTTAAAATGAACATTAGCCCTGACCTCACAGCTTTCCATTTAATTAATTAAGAAAAATTATCAAAATCAGAATAATCATTTGCAAAATTGAATTAGTGGTCATCTTATCAAATCCGTCACCCAGCATTTAGAGTTTCATTTTTGAAAACTGACAACGGGGGTCCTAGAGACAAAGTGAGCATTCCTGTTACTTTGATCCAGTTAGGAGAAAAACTGAATTAAATGTTGAACAATCTCCTTTAGGAGGGAAAGTCAAATAAAAATCATATGAAACTACTAAAAAGGAAGAAGGTGGAGTCTTGATGTTAAGTGTGGGCTCAACTTGATGACAATGACCCAACTAGTTTATAAGCACTCTAAGCCCATAAGCACATTAAGGATAGGAATTGGACTCATTTAATATTGGTATCACAGATATCTCACCTAACGCCTGAACATAGTAAACAATCAATGAACATTACTAACATAATTGGATTCATATTGAGATTAGACTCTTATATTTTCCACCAATTACACATTTATTGATTATAAATTTTCACTCCCCTTAAGACACTTAGTTCCTGTGGTGAGGATTCATTTCTTAGAAAATATCTCCACTGATTCCTCTAAAACACTTTTAAAGAACTGACAGAAATGCCTGATAAGATGTTAATAAGTGACTAAGACTTCTTTAAGATTTGAACCCCTACAGCAAGCTCTTCTATGAGGTTTCTTAGGCAAATTGTCCCATAGGGGAGCAATATTCCAATCAAGCTTTTATCAGCCCAGAACCCAAACCTCAGCAATTTTGCTTCCTGAATCCCAGGTATTAATATCTACTTAATCCCTTTATAGCCATAGTTCTCAACATTGGCTGCACATTATAATTAACTGGGAAGTTAATTAATACTGATATTTGGACCCCATAACTAGAGAGAACCCCAGGCATTAGAAATCTTTAAATATTCCTTCAATAATTCTTAAACTTAGCCAGGGTTAAGTATCACTGATGTAAAAGTCCAATTTTAACTTATTACCAGTCTAGGGTAAACCTAATAATGCAAATTTAAAATCTGTTTTTGCGAGGGCTCCATTATTTATCCATTATGAAGACAAGTAATTATCTCTTTAGTGTTTACAACATGAATTATTAAGGATATTAGCATTCAAGACCATATTACTCATTCTTCCTAATTCCCTATATTAACATTTTGATACATTTGCAGTATCTTTCACCAGAAAAGCACAAGAGTTTAATGCAGAAAACTGTTAACATCGCAGGTCTGAGAAAGCTATCCTTAGAAGGACTGCTCACAAGGTTGGTCTTTGTTGGGTATCTGGGAATGTGACTGGTTATCAGTAAGTTTCCATAAGCGATGAGTAGATCTTTGTGCCTCAAAGTTTATGCAAAAAATGTAGTGTATGCAGAACACCCGCTATCCTTTTAGGAGTCTGGAATTTTGATACATGGCCATCCACCAATGGAAAGTCTCAAACGGGCTTCCTTGATAGAGAACACTTTAAGCATATTTTCACAATTTGTTGCTGGAAGAATTGAGCATGTCCTGTGTGATTCCATGGAAGAGGAGTCTTGGAAGCTGGTTTCATCTGAACTTTACCCACATGCCTTTTCCCTTTGCTTCTTTTACTTTGTTTTCATTCACTGTAATAAATATTAGCCAGAGTACAATTACAAGCTGAGTTCCATAAGTCCTTCTAGCAAATCTCCAAATCTGGGGTTGTCTTAGGGACTCTCAACACAAATGCCTTAATCACATATCAGATAGAAAGCTAGATTATGTATAACTAGTTCTTTTTATGGAGTTTAAGGAAGATGGACAGAAAGTGTCACAAATAATTTTCAGCACTGACTAAAAATCTAGGGTCTCTTTCTGTTTCAGGTTATCTCATTTTAAACTGAGGATTATTTTCACTTTCTTTTATTTCACCTCTTGGTTGTATATACTCTCTCACATAATTTATGAGGAACTAATAGACACAATGGAATTTGTATTAGGGCAAGCAGCTCACTATTAACAATCAAGAAGTCAGTTTACTATACCTACATATGGGGATGGAAGTCACTACCAGACATCAGCTTTGAATATGAATCCATAATAGCTAACAACGGAAACTTGATACTTGAATAAGAGAAAAAACAAACAAAAAAATGAACATATAATCTTCTTTGTACTTCTAACACCAAGTCTGATAATGCAAAAACTTAAGAGAGTCCTTTATGTTGGTAATATGAGTCAACTTAAGAAAGTTACTCAAGCCTGTGTCCCCATGGTGACAAGAAAGATGTGTCAAATATACTAATGAAAATTAAAACACATTATCATACACTTAAGAGCATTAGAAGGTTTTAATGACCTCCACCAAGTTATTAAAAATAAAAAATTTTGTCTTTACAACACAAGTGAACAAATATCTCAATCGATGTCCTAATTTTTTTCTCTTGCTCTAGGCATTTCCAACTATTTAGTTGTAAGTGCAGCTAGTTGTTCATATTTAGATGTTCAGTATCTTTTGTGGACATGATTTAGCTTTAAAATTTTAATATTACTCACTGCTTATAGAATAAAGTTCAACTCCTTCATGATCTTTCCTCAGCTTATATTCCTGACCTTGTCTTCCACACAGCTGTCCACATTAATGATAATTCCATTATACATGACTACCTATATTTCAGCATACAATGACTTTACCCCATTCTGGAAAGTTATTTATTCTCAAAAGTGCACCTCAAATGCATCTTCCTCCTTAAAACATTATATCATTTTCAGTCTCTTGAAAATCCCAATTTAAAAAAGAAAAGGAAAGAATAGATTGCTTCTTGTAGCTACAAAACAAAGGGATCAGGCCCCCTTTGAGCATGGCTGATTATCTTTTCTTGTCTTGGCTCTTATCTTTTCTCTACTATCTTCATTTTGAAAAACTTTTTCTCCATGTGATCCAAGGTTGGCCACTCAACCTTCAAGTTTACATGATCTCATATCCAGGTAGCTCAGAGAAAGGAAAGCAGCACTCTTTAACCTAGGGTCTATTCAAATTTCTGAAAAGAACACTAAATGGTTGGCCAGGGTGAGGTGCTCACCACTTTGAAAGGGAAAGCAGGACTACATGATTGATAGCTCCACCAGAATCACAAGGAATCCACACAAATTTAAAGAAAGTCCTCTGGAATTTCCACCCTCATTGCAGCAAGTCAATAAATCTGATTTTGTCAGACAATAGGCTTATTCCTCATTAGGTTGTAACAAATGATTAGGTTGTAACAAATGATATAAAAAATGTTAAACCTTAAAAGGGTTAACTAATTTTATCCAAGATCAAACAACACACTACCATTCAATATAACAGTCTTATTTGAACATAGATATGTAAAAGTACAAAGCTGGTGTACTTTCTACATCTATTCTGTCTTTATTTTTGGTTCTAAAGATTCTGATCTTTGGACTGAAAGCATTTTTACCAATCTGTTAGTTCCTTTTCCATCTTCTGTAGTTGTTTGTGACTCTGGGTTTCTTACATTCTTGACTTTGCTGTAAAATGTGAAACTCTTTTTCTCTCTGTGTGGATCATTTTCCTTTCTTTTTTTAAAATTGTGGGCACCATATGCTATAGACTGAATGTTTGTGACCCCCAAAATTCATTTATTGTAACCGAATCCCCGATGTGATGGTATTTGGAGGCAGGGCCTTTGGGAAGTAACTAGGTCAGGAGGGTAGCTTTCATGAATAGGGTTAGTCCCTTATTTAAAAACAAAAACAAACAAACAAAAAACCTCACACAGAGCTAGCTTGCCCCTTCTACCATGTGAGGACACAGGGAGAAAACAGTCATCTATAAGCCAGGAAGTGGGTCCTGACCAGCCATGGAAACTGTTGTGCCTTGGTCTTGGACTTCCCAGCCTCCAGAACTGTGAGAAATAAATTTCTATTGTTTATAAGTCACACAAACTTCTTGCTCCATGATTTAATAAATGGGAGACTAATATGATTACAGTTCCAAATCAATATTAATGAATGGAAATTTATGTGAGGATTGTATTAGGAACCAAATTTGCATTCGTCTCTAAATACAGATTGAAGGCTAAGAAAATAGTACTAGAGTAGAGGAGATTCCTCCAACAGTTTGAACTCAAGCTTAAAACTTGAAACCAAGCAACATAAGACACAGACCACAGACCACACTAGGGCAGCTGAGATTCAGCTCCAGATTTATAGTAGCATATGAATTGGAAGGGGTAAATGGTTAAAGAGAACATGATATATAGCTCCTAAGTAAAATGTTCACTAACAAGTAGAGTAATCATTTGGGGGGGGGGGGGGAAGGTAGGGGCAGTTGCAAAGAGAAAGAACTCTTCAAACTAATCTCCAGACTTTGATATAATATCACTTCTAGAACAAACTGAAAGAATGGTCCTACCACAATGTAAAATTTAAAAATCTATCTTGTATTAGCCCCTGTCTGCAAAATAGAGAGAAAGCAAACAAAAAAAATTATCTGACCTTAATGAAAAATTCTACAATTCAAAAGAAAAAAAGAGTACAGAAAAGATCAGATCAGAAGTCAAAAATACCTAAATTACTCTTTTGCAGTAAACATTAAACTCTTAGGACTAATGGATATGAAATATATTCAAGGAAGAAAAAAGAAACTTAATTATGGGATTAAATAGTTTGTGTCCTTCTTCTATACACATATACAAATATATATATGTATATACATATATACACCTTTGAAACAACATAATTAATGATGAAAGGATCTAAATTTGTGAAGTATTTTATACACTTTAAGAATATCTGAAGAACTAAAAAGAAATAGAATATGTGTGAGAGAATATGGCAGTCATAAAAAATAGTGTACATTATGCAAATTGAGTTCCTTTGTGATTACACCTATCAGACAACAGTATTTAGAACAAATTCCATGATACAGTGTGAATTAAGAAAATTCACACTGGAATTTCTGGGAAAAGGAAAGAGAAGCATGTGTTGCCCAATTAAACATTATTTCCACAGAAGAGCTACAGACTTACTAAACTATGGATTTGTACTCAGGGGAAGAGATATTGCCCCCTCTCTTCTATCTTATACAGTAAGTTCAAAAGCAATCGTGTTAAGTGGGGATACAAATAGATTACTGGGGTGCTAATTTGTATGGGTTTAAAGGTCAGCTGTTTACAGCGATGGTTTAACAAATCTAGCTCCCAAACACTCTTAGGTGATATTGAGACATGTGAGAATTTCTGTAGGCCTTTTTGTGATTTGAGGAGGAGGCAAAGACTGGGAGAACATTCCTACAGAAAATGGGTTTGTGTGCAAGTCTTCCCACTAAGAAGAGATAGATAGCTTTGTCCCCAGGTGGCTTGTTATCCAGGTAATTTAAGTAAGTTTTAATCACTTTAGAAAAATCCTTCTTTATGAGGGAAGTCCTTAAAGAAAAAGAAAGACCAAGTAGGCCAGATTTAATAATCAATCATAGATCTAAAATAGTCTACCTAGATCTTAAAATATGTTAATATTAATAAGTGCCTCTTCCTTAGTATTTTCAGACTGTATGTACTGCCCCCTAGCAACCAAGAAGTCGACATTCACTGGTCTAACTATAAAGTAGTTGAAAAAGAATTGTGTAAAAAACAAACAAAAGTTGATACTCGACTATTTTTTTTTTAAAGTAAACCTGGGAAATTTGTGACAGGAAAAAAAAAATATTTTAAGATAGGAGCTTTCTGAGTCGTAAGAACCTGGGCCTTCTGAGGTACTATCTCTCATACATACAAACATCACATTATTGGTTAGTGGAAAAATTTCTTACTTTCCCAGAAATTGTAATGGATTGAGGTATGAGAAACTCTGGTAATAAAGCAATATGGCTTGAAGTGACCTCGGTTTTGGAGAAGAGAAAATGCAGCCTGCGCCAACATCTGGATAATGAGATATGCTTGGGAATTGAATACTAAATGTTTCATATACAGGTGTAGTGCCAGATGTTGATAAAACACGCAATTTCTGCCATGATATATCAACAAAGTAACCATAAAATAACGATAACTGGGTGGGGAGTGTCTATGCAAGTAAACCTGAGTGAGCCTTACAAAGTTTCCTATGACCTTAGAGTGATGAATGAGAATTGACACTTTCTCACTGATCAACTGTTAGACCAAAAGTGGAATCTAAATGCTATCAGATTAAAGGGACACCACAGCAGGTACCCACATAGAAAATATAAATAAGTTGCAGAGTGAAATATAGACATTTAATGGATGCTCAGGTGGAGGGATGATGACAAAGTATTAGACATGAAGTATGGATATTACAGCCAAACAAGCTTGAATAGATGATATTTGAAGGATGCATGAAACTCCCTTTACATTGTTGCCTCAGTGCTAAATCTTCTTTCAAAACTGTACTCCTAAAATGTGATGCAGCCTGGGAACAATCTGGAATTAACTATGTCACCCAGAATTGGCAGTGATGAAATCTCCAGAAACCATGGGATTTGGGTCTGCAATAAAGATTTAGGGACTGAAATATAAAGGGGACTTTGGATACCATAGTAAGGGAATCGAATTACAGGACGTACAATGTAGAAGATAATATAATGTAAAGGCATGATTTAGAATGACAGACTAAATAAAAAATGAATATGACTATCTAAAATAGATTCTAAAAATATGTAAAGTCTTAAAATTCTGGAAGTATATTAAGGCATACGTACAGGAAGATGTAAATACATATATTAATCAGCTTTTAAAAGAGAAAATGAGGAATTGTGATTTGTAATAAAAAATCAGAATTTAAAACCATCAATTATTATATAAAGCTCATTATAATAAGAGATATGATATAGTTAACAATTGAGAAAAGAGATATTTATATTTGTATGTATCAGTATTTGACTGTCCCTTAATAAAAACAATTTTTAATCAAATTGTCTTGGATTAAATATCCTTTGCAAGTTGTGATCCAGTTGGAAAACATAGTGAGTGATCAACATTTTAAAAAGTCATTAATTTGGTAGTAAATATGATACAGGCAGAGAATCTTTAATAAAAAAAGTACATTAAAATATTTTATTATTTGAACAATTGGAGCAATGGATCATATGCTTGAATGGGGAAATTAAGTATCTTATGAAGAAATCAATTCTTACTAATTAGCTTATAAGTATAAAGCGATTACAATCAAAGGCCCAACAATACATTTTTTTTAACGTAACAAAAATTGGTGTACTTATTCATTTCTATTGGCCTTGGTCTTACAGAAGTCAATTTTACAGTACTTAGGAAGAAACAGAAAGATTCTAATATTTTTCCAGGTTTATTGAGGTATAATTGACAAATAGATATTGTATATACTTAAGGTATATAATGTGATGTTTTGATATATGTATACATTGTGATATGATTACCATGATCAAGTTAATTTATATATTCATCACCTCACATAGTTACTTTAGTGTATGTGTGTGTGTGTGTGTGTGTGTGTGTGTGTGTGTGTGTGTTGTGAGGACATTTGAGATCTACTCTCTTAGCAAATTTCATGTTTTTTACATAGCAATTTTGGTCTCAAAAATTTGAGCCTTCAGTAGCATTATAAAAAATAAATAATGGTATATCAACAAAATGACTTATTATACATATTGAACATGATAATTATAAAAAGTCTCTTTGAAACAGGAATATTGGTGATATATTTATAATTTCAAAAATAAGAATGCAAGTTATTTATACATTTTATATATATGATGATTACAAATTTGGAAAAAGTTGTATACATGTAGAACATATATCTACTTATGAAAATAACTCAGAATAATGGCATTATAAATATTATTTAATCTGTTTTTACTTCTATGTATAGTTATTTATAGAAGAAATATTTTTGTTATTTTTGGAAGCATTTTTCTCATAATTCTCTCTCTACTTTACCCCAGGATACACTTGTGAAAATTGATTAAGCCTGTTAAAATGAAGAATTTATCAGATAAATATATGTACATACATATGATATTTTAAAAATTTTTTATTGAAATAAAACTTGCATGTATCCAATGCACTGGACTATATTTTGGTTAGGTGTAAAAAAGGAAGAACTAACATTTCATATTTTTTTAGATTTAGGCAGTTATATTTTAGAAAAATTATGTAAGAATTAGCCAAGTTTTAAAATAAAAATAGAAGATAATAATTTTAAAATCTTTATATATTTTGAAATCTGCATGTCATATTTGCTTAGGTTACTGTTTGCAGTTATCTGTGTAAAACTATGAAGCTGCTGATCATTAACGGTGAGAGAGGCAGACATAAATATTTGACAATTAACCACTTAATTTTAATGCTGATAGATTATTAAGTAAAGAAAGGTGAAATGTTGAAATACACAATTACCATGAAACTGTATTTGATTAATTAGACATTTGTGTGAGTAAATAAGAGAAAGTACATATCAGTATTTAGGATGATAAATGGCTAAAAACATGGGAAGTGGTTATTTTCTCTCTAATTTTTTCAAGTTTAACAAGATTGCTTTCAGCATTTCTTGGTACCTACTTTACAAAAAACCCAAACTGAATAAACACCCACAAATAAGCAAGTTTTTATACCACCCGTAACAAACAAAGAATGGGTGCTCTGTGTAGAAGCAGACTACTGATGATTTTATGCACTAAATTTCTCATCAACATTGATCTTAACTGTCATCAGAGGCAGTGAAAGACAAAGAAAGAAACTGTCAGAATAAACAGGTAAGAGGAAAATGATATACAAAGAGAAAATACTGCTGCCTGGGGGAAAACTGAGCCTTTTAACCTAAAATATCCATAGCAGTTATGTATATCAAAAAGTTTCCACAGGTACTCCCTTAACAATTCCACTTCACTTTGCTAAGAGAAACATCACTGAAGACGGTTAGAAACCTAGTATGCAATTGTAGAAATGCTTAACACCTGAGGGCATGGTATTTCATGCCAAAATTTAAGTGCATGAATGACTCATACATTTTCAAAAGTATATACATGGGGCTTCCCTGGTGGCGCAGTGGTTGAGAATCTGCCTGCCAATGCAGGGGACATGGGTTCGAGCCCTGGTCTGGGAAGATCCCACATGCCGCGGAGCGACTGGGCCCGTGAGCCACAACTACTGAGCCTGCGCGTCTGGAGCCTGTGCTCCGCAACAAGAGAGGCCGCGATAGTGAGAGGCTGGCGCACCGCGATGAAGAGTGGTCCCCGCTTGCCACAACTAGAGAAAGCCCTCGCACAGAAACGAAGACCCAACACAGCCATAAATGGATAAATAAATAAATAAATAAAATTTAAAAAAAAGTATGTATATGTATATATATATATACATATACACTATATACATAGGATATATAGGCTACATCGTCAAATTGTTCTATAAATTTGAAAATAACTCCCCAAATAATGTATTATATTTTCACCCAGAATATAAATAAAATTGAAAATTAGAGAGTATTACAGAAGTGATCTTCAGCTTTAAGACAGCTAAATGTAAGAATACCGTTGGACAGGTGAGATAATTAAGACTGAGTGGAGTTTCCAGGCAGCCTTAATAAGAGTAATGGCTGGGACCCAAGATGGCGGTGCCCAAGGTGCTCAGGAGTCACTCTTGTGGGCAAACACAGCTACGGGGAGCTGGCGTGAGGTGGCCTCCTCACCTTTCTCCCCCGCTGGTAGCCTGAAAGCCGAAGCCAAGATGACCAGCCTGAAGAGAGTTCTGTTAAGAAGGATTTCGAATACTGGACTTCACGTTCATGTGCTGGATATTCACACAAATCCAGGTATGTTTCATGCATTTGTGTTTTATATTTGTTGAAAGTTCAGAAATAACAGAAGTAAAACCAATTCACGGAAGTAGTAATTATTTGTAAAAGTTTATTGTGCATGTACCAAAAAGACAGTTTGAGAACCAGGAGCACTCAACCAAAACATGGAATGAGGCTCAGGGTTATCTTGTTATAAAGCAGCTTATATAGTGAGAAGGTAGTGACTGTTTTTTCTTTACAGTGATAGGTTATAATATTAGAATTTTCTTAAATGATAGGGAATTGGTTAATGGTTGCCTTATATCAATTTTGGGAGACAGTTTAAGTTTTGCTTATGATTTCCAGAGGCCTAAGCAAGAAATGACACAGGTGAAGTTAGTCTTACAAAATAAGCTAAATTAAGCTTTGCTTGTGTGATTAAACTGGTTTTGTCTGCTCAGGGAATTTTCAAGGTTGGTCTACATTTGTTTTTGATTTTAACATATTGATGGTGTTAGTGAAAGTGGGGTCCGGCTGCTCGCAGCTCAAAAGCCAATAAAGAGGCAAGTTTGCTGGAAAGGAAAGCTTGCTTTATTTCAGATGCCGGCAACCACGAAGGTTGGGGGGCTGGGGTGGACTCCTGTCCAAAGGCCGACTCTCCGCCACTGACAATCAGGGGGCAAGAGCTTTTATAGACAGAGGGAGGGGGCTGCACGCAGAAACAGCACAGTCAACTCTGACCGTCATCTTGAAATTGGTCATGCGGTGGTCTGATTAGTGTCATCTTGATTATTTTAAGTACAGTTAATCTTCAGTTCCAGGGTCAGTTTGTTCCTATTTCCTTGAGGCCAGTTCTCAGAATTGTGGAAGCTTATGCCATGGCTACAGTCTAGTCATCATGTAGTTAACTTCTCCCACCTGATGGGGGTTTCAGTCTCTACAAGACAGCTCACAGGATATGGCTCAGAATATTATCTATAGCCCTTGAGAAGGAACTAAAGGTCCTTGACTTTGCTTACTGACTAAACTATTATTGTTTTGTCCTGTTTGACTTCTTTGCTTCTGCATTTTCTCACTTCTCTGATTAAACTTATTCCTTGGTTCAAGTTTTTCCACAGACAAAGTCAGGCTGAGGACACGAGGGGAAGGACCATAGGGTCCTGCTCCATTTCAGTGGCATCAACTGACAAACATGTAAAGCTCTTAAGACTAAAAAGGAAACAAGAAACTTGAAGTTAGAGTACACTGTTTCCTCTAAACAAGATAGGTGATGGTCAAAGTAGGAGTTTGTTTTCCAGCAATGTGTACCTAAGGATTTGAGTTAGAATAAAACCTAATTGAACCAACAGTAAAGACTACATCAAATTAAAAAAGAAAAAGAGTAAATAGCTATTGTGGTAAGACAACTCCACTAATTCCATCTTTTATTCAGTTTTATTATAATTCCTTGGGTTTTATTCTTTCTCCTATATAATTGTTCTCCCTCTCCACCACCCCCTAGATATTGCATGTATATGTCAATTACCAAAATCACTGTCAATCCTGATAGAAGTTATAAAAAAAGAAGTAATGACCAAAATTGTAAACTAATATAGAAATTTTGGCCATATTAAGAATTATTTGGTTTATTTCTTGCTACCACATTTCATTACTACTTAAACTGAACTAATCTGCAGACTCTTTTCCTATTGTGTGCATTATATTAATGACACCCAGAGGTAAGGGTAAAACCCACTGTGTAGTCTACATTGGAGAGAAATGGTTATAATCATTTGGCCAGATGGATATGAATAAAAGAAAAATCTGGATAATGTTGGATGTGTAAAATCCAAAAGTACTGATGAATCCCAATAGGCACCAAAATCCTAAACTACAGAAATCTAAATGTAAAATAAAATACAGAAGTAAGACAAATGTAAATGTTGGATCACGCAGGAAGAAACCGACAGGTGGAAATCATGAATTTTTATGTCAGTTTTTGAAAAAGTGTTTAAGAAAGTAGTTAGAAAAAGTGTTAATTTTTAAACTAAATCATCTTATTATCATGACAACTGTATCTACATTAATCAAGATAATAAAGAAAACATAAAAATATAATTTCTTATGGTTAAATCAAGTTTTATTTTACCTTTAGTTTTCACATAAATTCTTTTAGGTTAATTATGAGAAATAACATTTAATGAGAATATATATTAATTTGATAGAAGCAATGGTAATGCCTGTCTTCTAGGAACACAAATTTTACTTGGCAGATGGCATCTAATCTCATTCATTGCTTTAAAAAAGCACTATTACAGAAGTTATTAAATATGATTGAGATTTGATATGGCAAATCAACAAATATTTGAGTCTTATAGGCTTATTATGTAAAAGGTATGACATGGGAATGCAAATAGGTCACCAACCTCGATTAATGAGCCAATAAATAATTTAGGGTATACTATTTCAAAATTAATAATACATGTATCACATTTCTCCTTTTGCACTCACATTTCCTATCTGGTTATAGAATTCACTATGATTTATTTTCTCTATGGCTTCTTCCTTCTCTCCCTCTGTAATAGATTATTTTCTGTAAGTTATAAATATGCTCAGATATTTCCATTATTAAAAAAACCCTTCCTTTGGTATTTGTCTACTTAGCTAACTATGTCTACTTACCAATCAGACTTCTTTAAATAGTATTTTCCTTTAAAAAAATAAAAGATTACCACTTGACTTTCTAATGAGTTATATCATATATCTTTGCAATTTGAAATTCCTTGTCATCATCAACTAAGACTATTATCTCAGTGTTTTTCTAGTATTTTACTTCACAATTTTATTGATTCCTCTGATGCCTTTATCAAAGGTAGAACTCCCCCTTTCTTTGAAAATTGCATGGTTTCTAAATATAACCTTATGTGAATGACTCCTATATTTGTCAGTACTGTGTCAGGTGCAAGTCACAGTAACACAATTCAAATGAACTTAAATATAAAAGAAAACAATTGGCTCATGTAATTAAGAAGACTCTTGGTAACTTTATGGATTCAGCCATGGTTGGAATCAGTTGTTCTATGGTTCTATCAAGGGTTTTCTTCTTTAGGCTCTGCTCTGTATTTCATTTTCATAAAGTGTTTAGCAACGCATTAAAATATAAGACCAGCGGTGCCACCAGGTTTACATCGTATGACTTTGAAATGGCAGTGAAAGAATATACACTTTCCTGATGTATCCGATAAAAGCCTCTGCTTAAATGTAGTGTGTTTAGCAGGCGTAGCTTGGGTCATATGTTCATCCTTGCAACAGTCCTAGAGTGGTAAGGGCTGAGTAGAATGATGTATACTCACTGATTAGCTCATGACACATATCCATTTCATAGTCTAGTAGGTGCCATCTGAACCACATGGAAAGAATCTGGGGGGAAACAATCCACTAAAAAACTTAAATCTACATACAAAGCCTTTCTTTTTCTCTTGAGGAAGATCCTTCAATTCTGAATGCCTGACAAATATTTCTACCCAAATGTCCTACCAGCATCTTAAATTAGTATGTCTAGAGCAAAACTTACCATTATGGTCTCCAAGAGCCTCCTCCTTTGCATGCTGTGTTTTGGTTCATATGTGTGATCCTGCAGCCTCATCAGTCACATCGCCTGCTCCTTCTCCTGTATTCTTCTACTTGCCCATTCCTGAATCCTGAGCATAAAATTTGTTCTCTATCCCTCCTCCGCTCTTATCTGCATTCAGTTCAGGTCTAAGTCCTGCTGGTCCTGCTTCCAGGAGTCTAACATTGCTCTATTTTGCATGGCTTACGCAACTTCTGATTGCATAACAAGAAAAGGAACATAATTTTATCCCTACCTCCTTTCTTGCTCCTTCTTCCCACCCTCAGTTTACCTAACTTCAGCCAGAGTTACGTTTTTAAATCCCAAATTTAATATTACTTCCCTACTTAAAACTTGTAAAGAACGTTCTACTACTCTTAGCCCAATTTTCTTACCATGTCTTAAGAGTATTTAAATTATCTGGTTTTATTTACACCATTATCTGTCACAATTGACCTGGCATCCCACTCTTAGGCCTTACATAGCGTCTTTTATTTCTCAAATACACAATGCATTCTATTACTTCTAAGATTTGCTCCTTGGCTCCCCATATCCTGGTTGTATGTCCTCTTTACTCCCTAAGCATGTTGTACGTCTTCTATACAACAAAAAAAATCAGTGTGAGTATGGTCTTTGGAGTCTTACTCTTTGGGTTTCAATCCCAATCCCAATAATCTGCAAGCTATTTAATCTTGGGCAAGTTTCAAAAAAATACTGCATTTAAAAATTTCTCATTAAAAAAAAAATTATGTGTTCATCACAAGTTTTGGAGGTTTCTTTCAGGATTAAATGAAATAATGTGCATGAGGGGCTTAGGCTACTGACTGCCACATAGTAAACAATCAGAAAGTGCTTACTATTCAGTATTGTCTCTTGGTGATTTCTTGAAAATAAGGCCACTCAGGTTTAAAATATAAACTTGTATGTGTTCTTAATTTCTTTATTTTCTTTGATGTGTCTTGCCATTCAAATAATCTGCTAATTCCTGTTTATTCCACCATATGGAATCATTTATATTTCTTCCAACATTCTCATTCCTTCTAATGCCAACCCAAGTTAGGTCAGCACTGACTCTCATTTGTTCTACTGTCCCTAAATGAATTCCATATAACAGTCTGTCTCATTTCCAATTTATTAAATTAAAAAAGGCATAGCTACCTTCCAGAGCAAAAGCTGATATCATTCAATTCCCTTACCTAAAATCTTCAATATATAAATACCAAACTATTTATCATTAATTTCATACCATCCACAACCTAGCTGCAACTCTCCAACACTATCTCCTATTCCTCTGAATAATACCCTCTGCTCCAGAATTTTCTCTATACATGAACCAACATTTTCAGTCTTTTCTACTTCCTGTTTCTTGTCCATACTAGTTTCTCAGACAGAAATTCCTTTCTCTTTTTTGACATATTTAAAACCTATCCATTCTCATGAGGCACATACAAAACCTACATATTTTACAAAGCCTTCTGTTATAACAATTCTATCTTCATGATTTATATAGTTACTTTATTTCCCTCATAAATCATATAAAGTAGACCTTGAATTTTAGGTATATAGGTATATAATTGATCTTTCTGACTCGAAAACTCATTCATACTAACATGCATTTGTTTTCATCTTTGTGTCTCTTTACAGTAACACCTCAATGTAATGCTCATGGTAGTATTTGTTGAATAAATTATGAAATTGCCAATAACAAATATTATTCCTTTAATAATAAGAGACATCATAATGTAAGGTCCTGCTGCTGAGTTTACCAAGGTACACATCTTGACCTATTACATTTGACCATCTTGACTTATTAGAATTAATTTGTATTTATATATTTATTTAAATATAACATAGTTTCTATTTAATTGAAAAAAAATAAAAAATAAACTTTATATCATATCTTGAGCTGGAAATGTTCCTTTCATAAGTAAAGATGTGAGAACTATTATTTTATTTTATTTTATTTTTTTAACATCTTTATGGGATTATAATTGCTTTACAATGGTGTGTTAGTTTCTGCTGTATAACAAAGTGAATCAGCTATACATATACATATATCCCCATATCTCCTCCCTCTTGCTTCTCTCTCCCACCCTCCCTATCCCACTACTCTAGGTGGTCACAAAGCACTGAGCTGATCTCCCTGTGCAATGTGGCTGCTTCCCACTAGCTATCTATTTTACATTTGGTAGTGTATAAATGTCCATGCCACTCTCTCACTTCATCCCAGCTTACCCTTCCCCCTCCCTATGTCCTCAAGTCCATTCTCTACATCTGTGTCTTTATTGCTATCCTGCCCCAAGGTTCTTCAGAACCATTTTTTTTTAAACATCTTTATTGAAGTATAATTGCCTTACAATGGTGTGTTAGCTTCTGCTTTATAAAAAAGTGAATCAGTTATACATATACAATATGTTCCCATTTCTCTTCCCTCTTGCATCTCCCTCCCTCCCACCCTCCCCATCCCACCCCTCTAGGTGGTCACAAAGCACCGAGCTGATCTCCCTGTGCTATGCGGCTGCTTCCCACTAGCTATCTATTTTACATTTGGTAGTGTATATATGTCCATGACACTCTCTTACCCTGTCACATCTCACCCCACCCCCTCCCCATATCCTCAAGTCCATTCTCTGGTAGGTCTGTGTCTTTATTCCCGTCTTGCCACTAGGTTCTTCATGGCCTTTTTTTTTTTTTTCCCCCTTAGATTCCGTATATATGTGTTAGCATACTGTATTTGTTTTCCTCTTTGTGACTTACTTCACTCTGTATGACAGACTCCAACTCCATCCACCTCATTACAAATACCTCCATTTCATTTCTTTTTATGGCTGAGTAATATTCCACTGTATATATGTGCCACATCTTCTCTATCCATTCATCTGTCGATGGACATTTAGGTTGCTTCCATGTCCTGGCTATTGTAAATAGAGCTGCAATGAACATTTTGGTACATGACTCTTTTTGAAATATGGTTTTCTCAGGGTATATGCCTAGTAGTGGGATTGCTGGGTCGTATGGTAGTTCTATTTGTAGTTTTTTAAGGAACCTCCATACTGTTCTCCATAGTGGCTGTATCAATTTACATTCCCACCAACAGTGCAAGAGTGTTCCCTTTCCTCCACACCCTCTCCAGCATTTATTGTTTCTAGATTTTTTGATGATGGCCATTCTGACCGGTGTGAGATGATATCTCATTGTAGTTTTGATTTGCATTTCTCTAATGATTAATGATGTTGAGCATTCTTTCATGTGTCTGTAGGCCATCTGTATATCTTCTTTGGAGAAATGTCTATTTAGGTCTTCTGCCCATTTTTGGATTGGGTTGTTCATTTCTTTGTTATTGAGCTGCATGAGCTGCTTGTAAATCTTGGAGGTTAATCCTTTCTCAGTTGCTTCATTTGCAAATATTTTCTCCCATTCTGATGGTTGTCTTTTGGTCTTGTTTATGGTTTCCTTTGCTGTGCAAAAGCTTTTAAGTTTCATTAGGTCCCATTTGTTTATTTGTGTTCTTATTTCCATTTCTCTGGGAGCTGGGTCAAAAAGAATCTTGCTGTGATGTATGTCATAGAGTGTTCTGCCTATGTTTTCCTCTAAGAGTTTGATAGTGTCTGGCCTTACACTTAGGTCTTTAATCCATTTTGAGTTTATTTTTGTGCATGGTGTCAGGGAGTGTTCTAATTTCATACTTTTACATATAGCTGTCCAATTTTCCCAGCACCACTTATTGAAGAGGCTGTCTTTTCTCCACTGTATATGCTTGCCTCCTTTATCAAAGATAAGTTGACCATATGTGTGTGGGTTTATCTCTGGGCTTTCTATCCTGTTCCATTGATCTATATTTCTGTTTTTGTGCCAGTACCAAACTGTCTTGATTACTGAAGCTTTGTAATGTAGTCTAAAGTCAGGGAGCCTGATTCCCCCAGCTCCATTTTTTGTTCTCAAGATTGCTTTGGCTATTCGGGGTCTTTTGTGTTTCCATACAAATTGTGAAATTTTTTGTTCTAGTTCTGTGAAAAATGCCAGTGGTAGTTTGATAGGGATTGCATTGAATCTGTAGATTGCTTTGGGTAGTAGAGTCATTTTCACAATGTTGATTCTTCCAATCCAGGAACATGGTATATCTCTCCATCTATTTGTATCATCTTTAACTTCTTTCATCAGTGTCTTATAATTTTCTGTATACAGGTCTTTTGTCTCCTTAGGTAGGTTTATTCCTAGATATTTTATTGTTGCAATGGTAAACGGGAGTGTTTTCTTAATTTCACTTTCAGATTTTTCATCATTAGTGTATAGAAATGCAAGAGATTTCTGTGCATTAATTTTGTATCCTGCTACTTTACCAAATTCATTGATTAGCTCTAGGAGTTTTCTGGTAGCATCTTTAGGATTCTCTATGTATAGTATCATGTCATCTGCAAATAGTGACAGCTTTACTTCTTCTTTTCCGATTTGGATTCCTTTTATTTCTTTGTCTTCTCTGATTGCTGTGGCTAACACTTCCAAAACTATGTTGAATTATAGTGGTGAGAGGGGGCAACCTTGTCTTGTTCCTGATCTTAGTGGAAATGGTTTCAGTTTTTCACCATTGAGGACAATGTTGGCTGTGGGTTTGTCATATATGGCCTTTATTATGTTGAGGAAAGTTCCCTCTATGCCTACTTTCTGCAGGGCTTTTATCATAAATGGGTGTTGAATTTTGTCAAAAGCTTTCTCTGCATCTATTGAGATGATCATATGGTTTTTCTCCTTCAATTTGTTAATATGGTGTATCACATTGATTGATTTGAGTATGTTGAAGAATCCTTGCATTCCTGGGATAAACCCCACTTGATCATGGTGTATGATCCTTTTAATGTGCTGTTGGATTCTGTTTGCTAGTATTTTGTTGAGGATTTTTGCATCTATGTTCATCAGTGATATTGGCCTGTAGTTTTCTTTCTTTGTGACATCTTTGTCTGGTTTTGGTATCAGGGTGATGGTGGCCTCGTAGAATGAGTTTGGGAGTGTTCCTCCCTCTGCAATATTTTGGAAGAGTTTGAGAAGGATAGGTGTTAGCTCTTCTCTAAATGTTTGATAGAATTCGCCTGTGAAGCCATCTGGTCCTGGGCTTTTGTTTGTTGGAAGGTTTTTAATCACAGTTTCAATTTCAGTGCTTGTGATTGGTCTGTTCGTATTTTCTATTTCTTCCTGGTTCAGTCTCGGCAGTTTGTGCATTTCTAAGAATCTGTCCATTTCTTCCAGGTTGTCCATTTTATTGGCATAGAGTTGCTTGTAGTAATCTCTCATGATCTTTTGTATTTCTGCAGTGTCAGAGGTTACTTCTCCTTTTTCGTTTCTAATTCTATTGATCTGAGTCTTCTCCCTTTTTCTCTTGATGAGTCTGGCTAATGGTTTATCAATTTTGTTTATCTTCTCAAAGAACCAGCTTTTAGTTTCATTGATTTTTGCTATTGTTTCCTTCATTTCTTTTTCATTTATTTCTGACCTAATCTTTATGATTTCTTTCCTTCTGCTGGCTTTGGGGGTTTTTTGTTCTTCTTTCTCTAATTGCTTTAGGTGCAAGGATAGGTTGTTTATTCGAGATGTTTCCTGTTTCTTGAGGTAGGCTTGTATTGCTATAAACTTCCCTCTTAGCACTGCTTTTGCTGTGTCCCATAGGTTTTGGGTCGTCGTATCTCCATTGTCATTTGTTTCTAAGTATTTTTTGATTTCCCCTTTGATTTCTTCAGTGATCACTTCGTTATTAAGTAGTGTGTTGTGTAGCCTCCATGTGTTTGTATTTTTTACAGATCTTTTCCTGTAATTGATATCCAGTCTCATAGCGTTGTGGTCGGAAAAGATACTTGATACGATTTCAATTTTCTTAAATTTACCAAGGCTTGATTTGTGACCCAAGATATGATCTATCCTGGAGAATGTTCCATAAGCACTTGAGAAAAATGTGTATTCTGTTGTTTTTGGGTGGAATGTCCTATAAATATCAATTAAGTCCATATTGTTTAATGTATCATTTAAAGCTTGTGTTTCCTTATTTATTTTCATTTTGGATGATCTGTCCATTGGTGAAAGTGGGGTGTTAAAGTCCCCTACTATGATTGTGTTGCTGTTGATTTCCCCTTTTATGGCTGTTAGTATTTGCCTTATGTATTGAGGTGCTCCTATGTTGGGTGCATAAATATTTACAATTGTTATACGTTCCTCTTGGATCGATCCCTTGATCATTATATAGTGTCCTTCTTTGTCTCTTGTAATAGTCTTTATTTTAAAGTCTGTTTTGTCTGATATGAGAATTGCTACTCCAGCTTTCTTTTGATTTCCATTTGCATGGAATATCTTTTTCCATCCCCTCACTTTCAGTCTGTATGTGTCTCTAGGTCTGTAGTGGGTCTCTTGTAGACAGCATATATATGGGTCTTGTTTTTGTATCCATTCAGCCAGCCTGTGTCTTTTGGTGGGAGCATTTAATCCATTTACATTCAAGGTAATTATCGATATGTATGTTCCTATTCCCATTTTCTTAAATGTTTTGGGTTTGTTATTGTAGGTGTTTTCCTTCTCTTGTGTTTCTTGCCTAGAGAAGTTCCTTTAGCATTTGTTGTAAAGCTGGTTTGTTGGTGCTGAACTCTCTCAGCTTTTGCTTGTCTGTAAAGGTTTTAATTTCTCCATCGAATCTGAATGAGATCCTTGCTGGGTAGAGTAATCTTGGTTGTAGGTTTTTCTCCTTCATCACTTTAAGTATATCCTGCCACTCCCTTCTGGCTTGCAGAGTTTCTGCTGAGAGATCAGATGTTAACCTTATGGGGATTCCCTTGTGTGTTATTTGTTTTTTTTCCCTTGCTGCTTTTAATATGTTTTCCTTATATTTAATTTTTGACAGTTTGATTAATATGTGTCTTGGCGTGTTTCTCCTTGGGTTTATCCTGTATGGGACTCTCTGTGCTTCCAGGACTTGATTAACTATTTCGTTTCCCATATTAGGGAAGTTTTCAACTATAATCTCTTCAAATATTTTCTCAGTCCCTTTCTTTTTCTCTTCTTCTTCTGGGACCCCTAGAATTCGAATGTTGGTGCGTTGAATGTTGTCCCAGAGGTCTCTGAAACTGTCCTCAGTTCTTTTCATTCTTTTTATCCTGCTCTGTAGTAGTTATTTCCACCATTTTATCTTCCAGGTCACTTATCCTTTCTTCTGCCTCAGTTATTCTGCTATTGATCCCATCTAGAGTATTTTTAATTTCATTTATTGTGTTTTTCATCATTGCTTGGTTCCTCTTTAGTTCTTCTACATCCTTGTTAAATGTTTCTTGCATTTTGTGTATTCTGTTTCCAAGATTTTGGATCATCCTTACTATCATTATTCTGAATTCTTTTTCAGGTAGACTACCTATTTCCTCTTCATTTGTTAAGTCCAGTGTGTTTTGAGCCTGCTCCTTCATCTGCTGTGTGTTTTTCTGTCGTCTCATTTTGCTTATCTTACTGTGTTTGGGGTCTCCTTTTCACAGGCTGCAGGTTCGTAGTTCCCGTTGTTTTTGGTATCTGTCCCCAGTGGCTAAGGTTGGTTCAGTGGGTTGTGTAGGCTTCCTGGTGGAGGGAACTAGTGCCTGAGCTCTGGTGGATGAGGCTGGATCTTGTCTTTCTGGTGGGCACGTCCACGTCTGGTGGTGTATTTTGGGGTGTCTGTGGCCTTATTATGATTTTAGGCAGCCTCTCTGCTAATGGATGGGGCTGTGTTCCTGTCTTGCTAGTTGTTTGGCATAGGGTGTCCAGCACTGTAGCTTGCTGGTCGTTGAGGGAAGCTGGGTCTTGATGTTGAGATGGAGATCTCTGAGAGATTTTTGCCGTTTTGTATTACGTGGAGCTGGGAGGTCTCTTGTGGACCAGTGTCCTGAAGTTGGCTCTCCCACCTCAGAGGTACGGCCCTGATGCCTGGCTGGAGCACCAAGAGCCTTTCGTCCACATGGCTCAGAGTAAAAGGGAGATAAAATAGAAAGAAAGAAAGAAAGAGGCTATAATATAGTGAAGTAAAATAAAGCTATTATAAAGCAAAGCTATACAGACAAAATCTCACCCAGAAGCATATACATATACACTCACAAAAAAAAAGGAAAAGGGGAAAAATTAATATCTCCTGCTCCCGAAGTCCCCCTCCTGAATTTGGGATGATTCGTTGTCTATTCAGGTATTCAGCAGATGCAGGCACATCACGTTGTTTGTGGAGCTTTAATCCGCTGCTTCTGAGGCTGCTGGGAGAGATTTCCCCTTCTCTTCCCTGTTCGCACAGCTCCTGGGGTTCAGCTTTGGATTTGGACCCGCCTCTGCGTGTAGGTCGCCTGAGGGCGTCTATTCCCTGCCCAGACAGGACGGGGTTAAAGGAGCAGCTGCTTCGGGAGCTCTGGGTCACCCAGGCCGTGGGGAGGGAGGGGTACAGAGGAGGCGGGGCGAGCCTGCAGCGTCAGAGGCTGGTGTGACGTTGCAGCAGCCTGAGGCACGCCGTGCATTCTCCCGGGGAAGTTGTCCCCGAATCCCGGGACCCTGGCAGTGGCGGGCTGCACAGGCTCCCAGGAGGGGCAGTGTGGAGAGTGACCTGTGCTCACACACAGGCTTTTTGGAGGCGGCAGCAGCAGCCCCAGCGTCTCACGCCCATCTCTGGGGTCCGTGCTGATCGCCGTGGCTCGCGCCCTTCTCTGGAGTTCGTTTGGGCGGCGCTCTGAATCCCCTCTCCTTGCACGCCGCGAAACAACGAGGCAAGAAAAAGTCTCTTGCCTCCTCGGCAGCTGCAGACTTTTTCCCGGTCTCCCTCCCAGCCAGCTGTGGTGCGCCAACCCCTTCAGGCTGTGTTCACGTCGCCAGCCCCAGTCCTCTCCCTGCGATCAGACCGAAGCCCGAGCCTCAGCTCCTAGCCCCGCCCGCCCCGGCGGGGGAGCAGACAAGCCTCTCGGGCTGCTGAGTGCTGCTCGGCGCCGAGCCTCTGTGCGGGAATCTCTCCGTTTTTTCCTCTGTGCCCCTGTTGCTGTGGGATCCGCGCTGATAGCCGCGGCTCGCGCCCGTCTCTGGAGTTCATTTAGGCAGCGTTCTGAATCCCCTCTCCTCGCGCACCAGGAAACAAAGAGGGAAGAAAAAGTCTCTTGCCTCTTCGGCAGCTGCAGACTTTTTCCCGGACTCCCTCCCAGCTAGCTGTGGTGCACTAACCCCTTCAGGCTGTGTTCACGCTGCCAACCCCAGTCCTCTCCCTGCAATCTGACCGAAGCCCGAGCCTCAGCTCCCAGCCCCGCCCGCCCCGGCGGGTGAGCAGACAAGCCTCTCGGGCTAGTGAGTGCTGGTCGGCACCGCTCCTCTGTGCGGGAACCTCTCCGCTTTGCCCTCCGCACCCCTGTGGCTGCGCTCTCCTCCGTGGCTCCGAAGCTTCCCCCCTCTGCCACCCGCAGTCTCTGTCCGCGAAGGGGCTTCCTAGTGCGTGGAAATCTTTCCTCCTTCACAGCTCCCTCCCACTGGTGCAGGTGCCGTCCCTATTCTTTTGTCTCTGTTATTTCTTTTTTCTTTTGCCCTACCCAAGTACGGGGGGAGTTTCTTGCCTTTTTGGAGGTCGGACGTTTTCTGCCAGCGTTCAGTGGGTGTTCTGTAGGAGCAGTTCCATGTGTAGATGTATTTCTACTGTATCTGTGGGAAGGAAGGTGATCTCCGCATCTTACTCTTCCGCCATCTTCTCTCCTCTCAACATTATTTTTTAAATCATTTTGTGGACATGTAATCAATTATCTTGAGTATACACATAGGAGTAGAATTTCTGGGTGATGTGATAGGTCTATGTTTGAAGCATTTAGAAACTGCCTAAAGGTTTACAAAATGATTGTACTGCATTTTATATTGAGTTATTTTAATTGCATTTTAATTGAGTTACTTGCTCTATATAGTTTAATTTGAACTTTGATATGTTTAGATTTTAATGTACCATCTTGCTATTTTTTCTTTTTTGCTCAAATTGGTTTATTTCCCTGTTCCACATTATTTTTATTTTATAAATTGGCTTTTTCTTCCATTTCATAACCACGATTGGCTTTTTAGCTAAATTTCCTTTTAATTGCATTTTTTGGGGGTTGAAATAGGTATTAAAGTGTTCATTCTTAGGAATTAGAATTACTTTGTTACTAGTTTACACTATTCTTCACAAGTCACACCACAAATGTAAGAGTATTACAAGAATGTAATTTCATTTTGTCTGCTATCATTTAACATTATTAACATATATTTTACTTGTCTATACTTATAAATCACATATTATAATTTTTACTTTAGTCATGTATTGATATTTGAGCAAATTAAGGGGAAATTCAGTCTTTTATATTTACCCACCTATTTGTAGCTTCTAATATTCTTTGTTATTTCCTTTAGAGTCAGTTTTTTATCAGAAAACATTTTCATTAGTGTTCAGCCTCACGAATTTTTATTAGTGTTCACTTTCTATTTATCTGAAAATGGCTTTATTTTCATTCTCACTCTTGGAGGAAATTTTTCCTGGGTATAGGATCCTGGGTTGGCCTTCCTTCCCTCCTTCCTTCCTTCCATCCTTCCTCTCTTTTTTCTTTTTCTTTTTTTGGATTGTCTGTTTTTGTTTCACTATGTTGGGCCTATTTGAATTCACTGAGCTTCTGCTATCTGTATGTTGATTTTCTTCATAAGAGGGGAATTTTTCAGCAATTATGTCTTCATATATTTCTCTTCCCCTTTTTTCCATCCTCTTATTTTCAGGCAAGCACATCATATCACTCAATATATTCCTACATGTCACTGAAACTGTGTTCATTAATTTTTAAAATTACATCAGAAAGATTTATTTAAATTTCTCTGACCTTTTTAAAATTCCAATCTGGATTATGTTAGGGATCTGGACTATGCTATCTTTCTTTTAATAACGTTGAATTTTTTCTTGCAAGCTTTTAATTTACAGACAGTTTTTCTTCTTTCCATGTCTTGATTTAGTTTTCTTTTTTTTTTCTTTTTTTAAAAATAATATTCCTGTTCCTAAGGTGTGGTATTTCTGGTGTCTCTTCTGAGTGTGTTGGAAATGAATAAGTTTCTCCACTGTGGTTGGGCCAGAATTCCAGCACTATGTGATATTAAGTACGTATTTCCATGCCCATCATTTTAGAAGCCTAATGGAGTTTTACCCTGCTCATGGTGCAATTCAAACCTCAACCAGGTAAATCATGGGAAACCTGCCCCCCAAACCATACTCCTCTTCTGAGCTGCTCTCTCTTCTTTGGAATGCTACCCTGCAAGTTTCAGTTGCTTCAGCAAATCCATGATTGTTGCCTCCTTCACTCAGTGTTCAGATTGGGATCTACCTCCCTTTAACACTGTCAGGATATGTTTGTAGACAAAGGGTCAGTGTGAATTTAGCGTGCATCTCTCTTTCATTTCTCTCAGTCACTGGGAATTTTCTTGGTTGAAGGCAACCACTTTGCCCAAGTCATGCCCCTCTAGAGACTTCCAATTATGTGTCCCTATGGGGGTACAAAGGTCCCACCCTCCCTCATCCAAAGGAGACTATTTTGAAATGCCATTACAACATTAGAGCTCTCCAGAGAAAATACTGAGCATCTCAGCTCAATCTGCCTTTACTTATTCCCACTTCCTTCCTGTCCTCCTACAGGTGTTTTTTCCCAAGAGAACTTCCTACATGCTGTTGTCCTGGGAAACACATCTGTGACAAGTAATTACCTCAAAGAATTGTAAAGAATAATGCATGTTAAGTACATATACTATCTTAGCTCATAAAACACTCTCAGTCATTACCTCTCCCAATTGTTATTGTATTTTTATTAACCAAAAAGTAACTCATAGCTTTTGTTTAAGGAATATGTTATTTTTGAGTATAGAGAAACTGGCTGTATCTTTAGTCATTTATTATTTGATTTAGATGCCTTCCTATTCTAAATTTAAATTTTCTGATTGAATTTTGGTATTTTCATAAGAAATGAAAGCAAGTGAATAATATGGTAGGGGTTATTCTCAAGAAAGAAAAGTAAGTAAATTGTGCTGTGAATGAAATATTGTCAGCTCATTAGTAAATTAATAATTCTATCAAGAAAAAATTCTGTCTTGACATTAGAGTTTTATATTTTTATTCCAGTGAGGTAAAGAACTTTGCCAATTTTTGTATAAAATACTCACCTCTACTTTCTTAATGTTTTTATCATATTTATCCCATAGAATGTGGTCAATAAATGTAAATTTCTTTCCCCCTAACCACCAGTCATGCTATATGACTTTGAGGCTGCTTTGAAAAATCCTCCTTACCTCTTATTGCCAAATCTATTATTTATAGTCTTCAGGATTCCACATAAGTCTCATTTTTCCCCCAAGGGAAAATAAAATTAGACTAATCTCCATTTAGGTAGATCTTTATTTTATAATCACATCAGTGTTTTTCACTTCATTCCTTCTTTTACATACTTAATCTATTGGAGTCTCAGTTTCTTTCTCAATCAAATGAATAATCTGACTCCATGTAGTATCTTCCATCTATAAAAACTGAGAGCTCTAGTTCTCCAATAGTAAGAACTTATATTGTGAATACCTTTTGGCTGAAGTTGGTATCATCTTGTTGGCTGTGAGTTGTTTGGTGAATGACAGTGCAGTAGTAATGAGGTTAGTTTAAAATGTGTTCAAGCTTTAGTCAAATGCTCTTTGCCATAGCCACAGACATCACCACCAACACCAGCTAAGACAATGACAGGATAAATGTTTTAGTTTATTTTTTAAAATGTGGGAGAGAGAGAGAGGAAAACTTACCAAGCAAATCTATACTATGGAAAACAAATGCAAAGATACAGAGTGCAAATTCTTGGTGCATGAGTAAGATTGTTTATAGTTTCTTGTTTTTTTGATCAGTTTTGATTATCTTTCTTTTTTGATCACTAGCAATCTTTGTCTGTTTCTTTCTAATATAAAGCTGTTTGAAACAATAATCATATTTTTTCTTTTCTATTTAATATGCATATATTTTATTCGGTTGAACAGTTCTATTTCAGTTAAAATCTTTGGGGGACTATAAGAATACAACGTCCTTTTCAGAGTTAAAGGAAAATTTATGTAGATTTATTCCTTCACTACTTTTAGAGAAGAATACAACAAAGTGAGCTGTTTGTATTCATAATTTGATATTTATAACATAATTCACTTGTCCCCTTTTGGGAGGATCTTGGGAAAAGCCCTTGGATGCTCCATTATCTGGAGGGGGAGAGGGTCAAAAAGATATCTTCTTGAGGAGTCAAACTGAAGAGTTCAGGGAATCAGTTCTGTATTGAAAATCTTCAATGACCTATGAGCAGGCTGAAGTTCAAGGATTCCAACAGGATTGTTTTAGTAAATGTGTATATTTATTTGTTAGTTTGAGTCAACCACGATTTTTTCCTTCATATCCTTGATAAGACCAGTATGACATTATAATGACATAACATTCTGCTCTCCAGGGTGTTTCCCCAAATGAGAATGTAAGTAATTATATTGCTTAAGGAAAAAAGAAAGAAATGTTACATAACCTTTCTTTTGGATAAACATTATTTTTATTGTGATAAGACTTAAAACAATAGATTTTACAAATCTTAAGTGCAAGTGGAAAATTTTTACATATGTATATACATGTGCAACTACCACCCAGGTAAAGATATAGAGTCATTCCAGCACCAGAAGCCTACCAAACAGTAAATCCCACAAGGGTAATCATTTTCTGACTTCTACCACAGGTTACTTTAGTCTGTTTTTGAACTTAATATAATAGAAATTACATATTACAAAACCTTTTATGAATTTTTTCCTTAAAAGTTATGTCTATGAGATTTATCCAAGCAACATGTCAGGATTTCATTCTTTTCCATTGTTCTATAATAGTCCCATGTACAAACATTTCACAATGTATTTATCTCTTCTGTTATTGATGGGTAGTTGTTTCTGAACTATGACTGTTATAAATAAAGCCATTATAAATATTCTTGAGTGTTTTTGGTGGACATAAGTACTCATTTCTGATTCAGATAAGGAACTGCTGAGTCACTGTATATACATATACTTAGTTTTAATAAGATCAATCAATATTCCAAAGCAATTATATCATTTTAGACTTCCATCAGAAACATAAGAGAATTCCAATTGCTGTACATCATCACCAACACTTGGCTTTGAAATTCTTCTTAATTTTAGCCATTCTGGTGAGGGTTTAATTGTTTCTTATTAGATTTTAATTTGCATTTCTCTGAAGTTTTTAAAAAAATTTATTTTCCATTTGTTTATTGCTAGTATATGTAATGTACAATTGATTTTTGCATATTTACTTTTATTGCAATAACCTTGATAAAGTCACTTATTATTTCTGATAATTTGTAAAACTTTGGTATTTTCCAGCTATATAGTCATTACCTGCAAATAACGAATATTTTATTTCTTCTCCTCCAAACTTATTCCACCTATTTCTCTTTATTATGCTATTCCTCTGTCTTGAATCAGCCAGGATGTTAAATAAATAAATGTTAAATACAGTGATAGTAGGTCTTATTTCTGTTTCTGATTTGCTGTCTTTGTGGGATTTCTTGTTGTCTCAGTGAGTAGGCAATCTTGGAGCTTTCCTATCTGTGTTTTTTTCCTCTCTGGGAGTTCACTCTCAAATTGAAGTCACTTTGTATCAAGCTCCAACCTCTGTTTTCATTACATAACCTTTTGGACCTGAATTTTTCAAATCTGAAAGATGGGATTAATAACAGTACCTACTTCACAGGTTTGTTGTTTGGATTAAATGTGTAAATATATATGAAGTACTTAGAATATAGCAAGGCATATAACAAATGCCATGCTATTAATAATAAATAACACCACCACCTCCCAAGTTGGAGAGGATTATAAAAATAATTTGGAAATGTTAGAAACATATTTTATTCCCTTCACTCAGTAGAAAATAACAGATAGGGCACTTTTTTTTTCAAGTTACATTAACGTTCAAAGAGTATGAGTGTAAAAGAATTCCCATCCCTTCACACTTAATAGTTTTCAGCATAGGTCTGACTGTCTTCACTTCAACCACAGATAACAACTTGCTAAGGCATTTGTTTTAATAAATGAAGATGCCACATCTCAAGCAATATTTGCAGTCCTTTGGGGAACACCTTAATAGGGAAAAGATAGGTCTCTAATAGCGATACTTTAATAAACATTCCATGGATTGTTATGGAGTGACAAGAAGATGTGCCTAAATAACATTACCTGGAACAGAAGAAAAAAATGGTTATTGTGTGCCTTGTGCATGGAAACACTGGGTTAGAATCATGACATATTCAATCCATTGCTTTACCAATTCATGAGATTGTTATACAACTTTATGGGAGTTGGCAGTGAGGATTTGAGTCAATAGTTACTGTTTTTTAATGAAACTGATTTATTAGAATTATTTTATATACTCAAGTTTGAAGTTATGCATTTGGTGTATTAGAAAAGTCACAGTATAACACAGACAATCACATTTTCAGTTCTCTCTCCAAAAGTGACACGTCAAAGATTCATTGTAAATTAAACATGAGGGAAGTAAACATAAATCACAGTGAAAAACTATTTGCCACAATTTTGAAAGCAATAAGATTGAAACTGTCCCTATAAAAAGATAAGAAAAACAAAAGAGAAATGAGCAAAAACATAAGTGGATAATTTAAAATATATGAAAGAAGCACCATTAATAAATATATGAGTGGAATATATAAATATGTTCCACCTTACTAGGAATCAAAGAAAGGCAAATCAATATACTTCAATCATAGATTCTATTTTTAACCTATCAAATTATTAGGCCATGTTAAGGTAATATTGAATTCTGGTAAATATGCTGAGTGTGGCACCTTCCTGGCTGACTGATGAGATCAAAAATTGTCATAATATTTCTTGGAATCAATTTGAAATTATGAATCAAAAGTCTAAATTTATTCATATTGTGTAAGCTATAAATTCAATTTCTAGGACTTCTTATTTAAGAAAAAAGATCAGAAATAGGGGAAATATTTATGTAATAAGATTTCATAGTGATGATATTCATAATGTTGAAAATAAGAGCAAAGTAAACAACAGAGAAATTATTGACAAAATTATGATACATCCCCAAATTCCAATTATACAAAGTGATGTACATCCACTGTTTTTATTTGATTAGTATCACTTCCCTAATTTTATTATTGTGAACATATTCTTATTCATCTCTGGGATTTCCCCTTGTCCAGGAGAAACTCTCATCTACTTAAATGTCTTTCTCTTTCTAAACACAGTACTGTGTAGAGCAATGGGAAGGGACTCAGTGCAGGCCTATAGAGTCCTCAATATATCTTGAACTGACACTAGTGGTAGGCAAAAGAGGAAGAGGAAACACTTTTCTTAGGAGTAGTTAAATTGTGTATCAAGAGTTCAAAGCTCACTGGACTATGGCCTCTACACAAGACCAGCTACATAATGTTGAGAGCCTAGGGCAAGATGAAAATGGAAGGCTCATTTTTCAAATTTTAAGACAGTAGCAGGAAGGTATTAAACTAAACAAGCGCCCTTCTGAGCAAAGAGCCCTGTGCACAGCTTTTATGCCCATGGAGCTGACCCTGTTTCTCCCATTTGGAGATAGACTCTGACAATGGGAAAGAATGTAACTAATCTACAAAGAGCAGTAGAGAGTCTTGGTGGTTCAGAGTCCCTGACTATGGATGACCTAATTATAGAACCCTTGGTTTCTCAAGTTATTTAAGGAAATACATTTATTTTTACCTAAGATAGTGTAAATTGGACTTCTGTTAATTGCCACCAAAATAATTTGAATATCACTTGCTGTCATTACACACTATGCCTGGGAAGAATTTACAGTAATCTGGGGAATTGCTCATGATTTAATCTTCAGTGAAAATAGTAAGTTAATATATTTCATTCAGTAAATATTATTGAGTACTTTTTATGTGTCCAGCTCTGTTCTAGGTGTTGATATAAAAATAAACAAAATTCCAGCCCTTCATGTTCTGCTAGGGGAAGTTAGATAATATACAAAATGAATAAGTGCGTATGTAGTATGTTAGATGGTAAGCTTTATGGAGAAATATAAATTAGAAATGAAATAGGAGAGGATGTTGAGAGTTTTAATTTTAAATAGAGTAAACCACAGTAACAACAAAAACCTCATTGAAAAACTTAATTTTTGAAAATGATTTAAGAGATATGGGCAAGTGAACCACACAGATCAGGGGGAGAGTGTTTCAGGAAGATAGAGCTGCCTGTACACTCATTCTGAATTAAGATCATGCCTTGTACATGCAAGTAACAATAAGGAAGGCCAGTATAGGTATAGCAGGAACAGAATGAGAGAGAGAGAGAATATGATACTAGATGAGATGGGAAGTCATGAGAATGTTAGTGTTTTCAGTAAGGTAGTACATATTTATCAATTTTAACATATTTATCATTCTTGCCATTGTTTGAAAAAAGACTGAAAGACAGTAAATATAGCATATATGAGATTTGGTTAGAGACAACTACTTTAATCCAGATGAAAGATGATGACATCTTGGCTTAGACTAATGTGGTAGCAATGGAGATGGTGATTAGTGACCAGATTCTGGACATATTTTCAAATTAGAGGCAGCAAGGAGGCAAAGATGACACCAAAATTTTGGCCTTAATTTGGTACAAGTTAAAATAGGAATACATAATAAGCAGTTAATATGTACTAGGCATGGTGTCAAGAATTTTATATAATTTTCTCATTTTTATTCTTTCAGTTCATTTAAGAAGTATTTAACAAGTTAAGTGACAAGATAATATATACAAACATAGAAACATAAAACAACAAATGTATTAAAGTAATTACAGGTAGTTTAATATGACTCCATCATAGCTGCAATTTTGACATTGGACTTTTGAGGTGGATACTAGAAGGTGATTGATGGTATTTGCATTTTATAAAAAGGATTATGGATTTATTTATTTATTTATTTTTTGGCTGCTTTGGGTCTTTGTTGCTGCGCACAGGCTTTTCTCTAGTTGTGGCGAGCGGGGGCTACTCTTCTTTGCAGTGCATGGGCTTCTCATTGTAGTGGCTTCTCTTTGTTGTGGAGCACGGGCTCTAGGTATGCAGGCTTCAGTAGCTGTGGCATGCAGGCTCAGTAGTTGTGGCTCGCGGGCTCTAGAGCACAGGCTCAGTAGTTGTGGCACATGGGCTTAGTTGCTCTGCGGCATGTGGG